>NC_057795.1:258819922-258997079 GCF_018294505.1 Triticum aestivum | reverse complement strand
GCCGGGAGTGAGTAATCCCATCAGAGGCTTGTTGGACAGTGATGGATTGGATGAGATTTATCATTTAATTGAGTTAGTTTGTTTGGGTTTGATCCCTAGTATCCCCTATGTTCTGAGATTGATGTTGCTATGACTTTGCTACGCTTAATGCTTGACACTAGGGCCCGAGTGTCATGATTTCAGATCTAAACCTATTATGTTTTCATGAATATGTGTGTGTTCTTGATACTATCTTGCAAGTTGTACACACCTATTACAAGTTATGATCCGCATACCCCAAGGTGATACTAATTGGGATTCTTTCCATTGATTACCGTAGTTTGAGGAGTTCGTGTATTCACTAAGTGCTAATGCTTTGTTCCAGTTATCTATTAAAGGAGGCCTTAAAATCCCTTAGTTTCCATTACACTACTGCAGGATGCTGCTAACGCGATACTACGATCAGAGACCCTTCGATGAAACTGTGTGCGATGCAATAATCACAAACAGTTGTGTAAAAAACCCGCCAAAAAGGTGTAAAACATTTGCGATGGCGGACACATAAAAAATGGTTCAGATTTTACTTGCGTGTGCGATGCCGGGCATACAGTTGATCCAGAAGAACTGTTTGCGATGAGGAAGAACAATAGAAACAGGCAGCCATATCAATGTGTGTGCGATATACGGCATACAGTTTGCTCCGATTAACTGTGTGCTATTAGGGAATGCAACAAAAACGGTCAGCCATATCAAGGTGTGTGTGTTATACAGCATACGGTTCACTCGGACAAACTGTTTTTGATTAGGTAAGAGAGAAATGGTTCATCTTAACAAGATGTGTGTGATATGCGGTATTTGCGATCATCCAAAAGAACACAAATGATTCATGTAAACTAGATGTGTGTGATACGCAGCAAACAACCCACTCGGATGAACTGTCTACGATGAGAAATTATAACACAGACGGTTACTATAGTAAGTTCATGTGCGATTCTCTTCGTACAAAAAACTTTGAAAAATGCAAAACTAGTTGCTTGCGGTGGCTAGGAGTATCGCACATGATGCGTCTGCAAGTACTCGTGTGCGATGATTGGTAAGTTACACATACGTTTCCTTACGTTAACATGTGTGTAAATTTGCAATATGGATAGTTAATATGCAAATGCCTTCTGGACATCGGGCACATGCTTAAACTCAAAGAACTGTGTACGATACTAATACTTTCCATGAAAATTTAAGAACTTGGCTAACAACATTTGAGTAACATATATAAAGGGTTACACTATTTGACAAAAGGAGGATCTTTGTAACACGATTTTGACAACCATATGGTCCATATCTAAATACTTAACATGTAACAACTATCACATATTAAGAGACTAACAGCCAACAACCATATGGTCCATATCTACATACTTAACATAGTAACAGCTAGCACATTTTAAGAGGCTGAGGGCCAACAACCACAACTATCCGCTAGAAGCAGCTTGATCACGACGACTCGACATCTCGTCAATGAAAAGGAAGAGCCCTCCTATGCCTTGATAGAGCATGAGTAGAACCGTGTCTCCAATTTTCTAATATGGATGCATTGCCACGACAAGAGAGAACTTGTTAATTTGAATGGTTCCATTTCTACGGTAAATGCAGTACCTTGCAATCACTTTGGCGTTATTAGCAGGCACAAGTGTAACTTGACCACGCCAGGAAATCGAACCAGGAACTGCTACAGTGGGCAATTTCTGTTGAAATGTAGAATAAAAAGCAATTGTAACATATCGTTGAAGATATATATATATATATATATATATATATATATATAGTTTATAAGCATCAACATTAAAATAAGACTTTTTACTAGCGTTTTGTGCACACAATTGGTCTTGTTCAATGTGTTCACCATAGGTATAATTAATCCCATCCAAAATCCTGTGTTCATACGCTATGCTATCTCTATCAGATTATCAACAAAGTTTATGACAAGTTCAAGTCCTTCCAGTGTAATTTAGTACGCTTAGTAACATACAGATCGTTCACTATGCATCCAACATATCCTGCTTAAAAGGTTGAAATGTATTATTTATTCTGAACATGGCAGAAGAATATATAGTGCGCATAATTTGGTAAATAGAATTTGTTATTGCCTAGGAACAGAGTTAGAAAATGAAATCACAATTGGTTACTTAAATAGTGATCAATTAGTCAAAACAAATACCTCGATTTTGCTAAGTAATATGACAGCATGGAGAAAGTTGAAAGGAGACTAACCTCGATCATACTTTGATCGTTGATGACATTCGGGAAGTAAACATCCATGTCAGTTAGACCAGGCTGTGGTGGACGCACTAGAATTTTATTGCCAGCTTTCAGTTCATAACACTTAGACATTTTTCTCGAAAGGTCTGCATTAAAATAGGAGTGACCATCTTTATCAAGTTTTACGCTAACCGTCATTGTATGTCCATGTTGCATTGCCAATATGATATCCTGGGAGTCATCAACAAAGTAAAGCCTAAGATTTCCTTCTACTCCTGTTCTTGCAAAGCAAGGGATGTACTGCTTGAAATGAAACATAAAATCATAAATTAGATATATTGAAATAACATAGAAAGATGCAAATGTGGGAGTAACTGATAGAACTGATCAATATATAGATGAAAGCAAAGTGCAAAAATATATGATTAAAAATAGATAATGTAACAAAGATTTGATGCAAATATTGTCAGGACCCCGACTCGATGTCACATCAATCTAGCCGGTAACACTTCATATCACTTTGCGGCCTCACACACGGTGTTCCCACGGGTGTCGCCTTACCTTTGCCCGGGACCGTTTGCGCCTTTTGGCTCACGTATATGATAGTGTCGCTAGCATCCATATGATAAAGAGCCCGGGCTGACATGACTAGTCGTAAACCCAAAGTGGCACAGACTTACAGGGACAGGCATCCATGACCCAGCTTCGAACGTGTCGGTCATCAGCAAGTGGGTCCGGGCTGTAGCACTGGGCTAGCAGGACTCCGGTAAACCGGGCTGTAGCGGGCTAACAGGACTCCGGTACTCCAAGCGTGACATTTCCCCGAAGGGACAGACACAGGAACGAAGAAGGACACATGCCGGCCAGCCTAAGTGTTCCAGAGCAGTAGCAAGCTACCATGGCTCAGCGGTAACACTAGGAGACATTTCCCGGTAAGAGAGGCTACTAAAGATAAACAACTAGATAGTCAGATCCCACACATACCAAGCATTTCAATCATACACACAATATGCTCGATATGTGCAAATACAACGAAGCATCACAACATGACTCTACGACACAAGTACTTTATTTAGGGCTCAGAGAGCCATACATAACATACACACAAAGGTACGGGTCTCACGACCCAACATACAAGTCATACAATCATACAAGCCAACAGCGGAAGTAACTTGTCTGGGTACAGACAACTAGTAAATAAAAGAGGCTTGGAAAGCCTGGCTATACTATGTGGTCCTTCACAAGCTCAGGGTCACCACCTGGGTCTTTAGCCTACTCGTTGATGTCAACGTCTACATAGAACCCATCAGAAGGGGTTGCAGCGTCTTCTGTAAAAATGTGGATTATAGCAACATGAGTACAAAGGTACTCAGCAAGACTTACATCAGATCCTACATACATGCATAGTATCAAGAAGGGTTGGTGGAGTTATTGCAGCAAGCCAGCTTTGACTCTTGGCTAGACTATCCTACGATACTCCAACTTGAAATAGTTTTGCGCACACGAGTCCACTACTCACCACTTCAATACACTACCGAGGATCCACCTCCGTCTTCCTACGGAAGAGCCATCCTCGGCACTCACACTTAGCTTGAGGCTTTTAATAGTTTCCATTTACTTGTCTATGAACTGTATAGGCAACCAAGTAGTCCTTTACCGCGGACGCGGCTATTCGAATAGATCATGTTAACCCTGCAGGGGGTACTTCTTCATACACGCTCTCACCACTTACCGTCGTTTACACGACATGTACTCGGCATCCTTCAAGCGGAAGCCCAACGTGGGTGTCGGCCACGACCTACCTAATCACCTAAGCCTCCAGTCCAGGTTTATCGCCTATTGATACCAACGCTGTCAGGACCCCGACTCGATGTCACATCGATCTAGCCGGTAACACCTCATATCACTTTGCGGCCTCACGCACGGTATCCCCACGGGTGTCGCCTTACCTTTGCCCGGGACCGTTTGCGCCTTTTGGCTCACGTATATGATAGTGTCGCTAGCATCCATATGATAAGGAGCCCGGGCTGACATGACTAGTCGTAAACCCAAAGTGGCACAGACTTACAGGGACAGGCATCCATGACCCAGCTTCGAACGTGTCGGTCATCAGCAAGTGGGTCCGGGCTGTAGCACTGGGCTAGCAGGACTCCGGTAAACCGGGCTGTAGCGGGCTAACAGGACTCCGGTACTCAATGCGTGACATTTCCCCGAAGGGACAGACACAGGAACGAAGAAGGACACATGCCGGCCAGCCTAAGTGTTCCAGAGCAGTAGCAAGCTACCAAGGCTCAGCGGTAACACTAGGAGACATTTCCCGGTAAGAGAGGCTACTAAAGATAAACAACTAGATAGTCAGATCCCACACATACCAAGCATTTCAATCATACACACAATATGCTCGATATGTGCAAATACAACGAAGCATCACAACATGACTCTACGACACAAGTACTTTATTTAAGGCTCAGGGAGCCATACATAACATACACCAAGGTACGGGTCTCACGACCCAACATACAAGTCATACAGTCATACAAACCAGCAGCGGAAGTACATTGTCTGAGTACAGACAACTAGTAAAATAAAAGAGGCTTGGAAAGCCTAGCTATACTACGTGGTCCTTCACAAGCTCAGGGTCACCACCTGGGTCTTTAGCCTACTCGTTGATGTCAACGTCTACATAGAACCCATCAGAAGGGGTTGCAGCGTCTTCTGTAAAAATGTAAATTATAGCAACATGAGTACAAAGGTACTCAGCAAGACTTACATCAGATCCTACATACATGCATAGTATCAAGAAGGGTTGGTGGAGTTATTGCAGCAAGCCAGCTTTGACTCTTGGCTAGGCTAACCTACGATACTCCAACTTGAAATGGTTTTGCGCACACGAGTCCACTACTCACCACTGCAATACACTACCGAGGATCCGCCTCCGTCTTCCTACGGAAGAGCCATCCTCGGCACTCACACTTATCTTGAGGCTTTTAGTAGTTTCCATTTACTTGTCTATGAACTGTATAGGCAACCAAGTAGTCCTTTACCGCGGACGCGGCTATTCGAATAGATCATGTTAACCCTGCAGGGGTGTACTCCTTCATACACGCTCTCACCACCTACCGTCGTTTACTCGACATGTACTCGGCAACCTTCAAGCGGAAGCCCAACGTGGGTGTCGGCCACGACCTACCTAATCACCTAAGTCTCCAGTCCAGGTTTATCGCCTATCCAGGTTCCATCCGCAGGGAGTCCGGCCGAGGTTTCCCATACGGCCCCGAACGATGTGAACAGGGTTCCCGAGATACCTAATGGGTATTCGGTACACCGTGCCACGTACCTACCGCATCACAGCCCACCCCTACGGTCAGCGCTGTCCACGGCCTCCAGTAGGCTACAAACACCAGAAACTACTTGCAACTCCTGGACGGAGAACTAGGGTGAATAAGAAGCCGAGAGGGTCCATTGGTTTCGGGCCCAATGCATGGTAGTAGCTGATTCTTAAATCACACATACAGATCTCAGTGCTTAAGGTCGGCTTCAATGAAACAACCCACCATGTATTCCTACATGGACTCTCATCGATACCTTTACCAAATCGTGTTCACCACACCACTCTCATTACCGACATAATCATTTCACTCTAGCCCATCACCCAGATGAACCAGACCTGACACGACTCTAAGCATAGCAGGCATAGCAAGGTAGGAACAACACATACATATGGCTCAATCAACTCCTACACATGCTAGTGGGTTTCATCTAGTTACTGTGGCAATGACAGGTCATGCAGAGGAAATGGGTTCAACTACCGTAGCACACAGCAGTTTGAATCGCGTTGTCTTAATGCAGTAAAAGAGAGCAGGAGCGAGAACATGGGATTGTATCGATATGATCAAATGGTTGGTTGCTTGCCTGATGGTTCGATGCACTGATACGGTTCTTCGTTAGGGTAATCACGGTACTCCTCGGGGGCAGAACCTATCGCAAAGAACACCAATACACAATCATCACCAAACAATGTGCAACAATATGATGCATGCATGAAACATGGCAATATGAGTGTGTTGGGCTAATGCAACTAAAACCAGAAGGGTTTGAACAAATTTGAATCAAAGATTCAAATTTCAAACTCAAACATGGCCTTTTAAAGTGCTTTTCCTTGTTCTGCTTAAAACATCAATTTAACTTGTTTGATCATGCATGAAAATAGTACAGATGGATAGATTGGATTTTTCTGATCATTTTTCATATATAATTTGTCCAATTTGGAGTTATAGAATAAAAGTTATGAATTTTTGAAGTTTAAATTATACTCCGGAATTTCCCGATTTAAATTAAATCCAGAAAATCAATTACTGCGTCAGCCTGACGTCAGTGTGACGTCAGCAGGTCAACGGAACAGGTCTGGGTCAAACCTGACAGTGGGTCCCGCATGTCAGGGTGATTATTTTAATTAAAATTTAATTAAAACTAATCCTGTTTAATTAACAGGGCTGGGCCCCACCTGTCATTGACTCAGGGGAGTCAACCAGGGCCCACCCGTGGTCAAAGTTAAAGCCAGCGACGCCGGTGTTTAGCCGCCCGCGAGCCCGACGCGGCGGCGGGAGTGGTTTTGGCCATTTCGGCCACCAAATGGACCGCGGAGACCACCGGAGTGGAGCTGAGGACAAACCGCAGCTCTTGGCGGAGTCCGTTGGGGTCGGGGTGGCCGGAGTTGGCGCCGGCGACGACTTTGGCGGCCACCGGGGTTCGGTCGAAGATGAACTTGGCGCTAGAGGGGTCAGTGAGGCTCGTGGAGTGGCTAGCTAGGTGCTGCGGGACTCGGTGAGTAAGATGGACACCATCTTGTGGCCGGAGTGTGGCCGGAAGCACGTCCGCGACGAGATCCGCGGCGGTGCGGGCGTGTGATCCTCGTGCGGTGGCTACACGGCTCAGGAATGAGAGAGAGAGGGTCGGAGGAGTAGCTAGGCTCACAGCGCTCCCGTAGAGGCCACCGGCGAGGTCGGGGACGAGCTGAGGCGGCGACGGCGTTGAAGGGGATCTCCGGCGACGGTGAGCTCGGGCGAGGTCGGTGCGGTGGCTTCGGGGCACGCGAGCGCTCGGGGCTCGGCTAGCTCGAAGAAGTAGAGGACGGCGGAGCTTCTGGACAGGGTGGCGCGGCGTGGAGACGACGGGGAGCACGGCTACGACGGCGGTGCGACGACGGTGGCGTCGGCCATGGCGTGGGAGCGCGAGAGAGAGGAACTGGGGGCGAATGGAGGTGTCCAGGAGGGCCGGGGCGCGACGTGGAGCTCGTCCAGGCCATCAGGGCGGCGAGAGGGGGAGGCAGGGCGGCGTGCAGCTGCGTGGCGAGCTGCGGTGCCGCCGCCGAGCACCTTGGCTGCCTGCCTGGCAAGCCAAGCAGCTCGCTGGAGCGGTGGCCGGGCTGGGCCGGCCAGGTGGGCTGGCTGGTGGGCCTGTGGTGGCGCCAGGTAAGTTTTCCCTTTTTCTTTCTGTTTCTGTTCTTTTTTAATACTTCTGCAACTTTGTTGAATTAAATAAAATACTTGGGCAACTCCTAAAATCACCAAATTACTCCTGGTCCATAGTTGGATTATTTCCAACATGAAACATTTTAGTTTGGAGATATTTGAGCATTTAAATATTTTATATAATTTTAAATGCCCAAATTCAAATATTTATGATTTAATTCAAAAACCCTAAGATGGCCTAGGAAAATGTGCACCACTTTTGGCAGAGGTTCTGAACCAAGACAAAAATGATGGGCATTTTAGAAGGGCATTTCAGGTTCATTGAAAAGTTTTTTAGTAAATCCTAGTTGGTTTCAGAGGGGACTGGGGGTTCTGTCATCCCCATTTCAAGTTTCTGATGAAAAGTAGACATGATGCAACACTCTAATGCATGGCTAACTAGGATGTGACAACTCACCCCCACTCAAAAGAATCTCGTCCCGAGATTTGGGTTCCTCCGGGAAGAAGGCGGGATACTCGAGTCGAAGACGATCCTCCCTTTCCCAAGTTGCTTCATCCTCAGAATGGTGCGACCATTGAACTTTGAGAAACTTGATATTATGACGTCGGGTGGTACGTTCGGCCTGATCGAGGATACGAATGGGGTACTCTCGATATGTAAGATTATCTTGGAGATCAAGCGTTTCGTGGTCCACTTCACGGATAGGATCCGAGAAGCAACGCATGAGTTGACAAACGTGGAAGACATCGTGGACTCTGGAGAGGTGCGGAGGTAGTTCCAACTGGCAGGCAACTTCTCCTCGTTTGGCGAGAATGCGAAAAGGTCCAATGTAACGAGGAGCCAATTTGCCTTTGATACCGAAACGATGGGTTCCCTTCAGAGGGGTGACCCGAAGATAAGCCTTCTCGTCAACCTCGAAAGTCATAGCCTTATGTTTTCGGTCATATTGACTCTTTTGACGGGATTGGGCTGTTTTCAACTTTTCACGAACGATGCGAACTTGTTCTTCTGCTTCCTGAATCATATCCGGGCCAAAGAATTGTCTTTCCCCGGTCTCTGACCAGTTAAGGGGTGTTCGACACCGTCGTCCATAGAGAACTTCAAAAGGGGCTTTACCCAAGCTAGATTGATAGCTGTTGTTGTAAGCGAATTCGGCAAATGGAAGGCACTTCTCCCAGTCCATTCCGAATGAGATAACAGAGGCTCGAAGCATGTCTTCTAGAATCTGGTTGACGCGTTCCACTTGACCACTCGACTGAGGGTGGAAAGCGGTGCTAAAGGAGAGACGAGTCCCCATAGCATTTTGGAAACTTTCCCAAAATCGAGAGGTGAAAAGACTTCCTCGATCTGAGTTAATTTCCAAAGGAACACCATGGAGGGACACTATTCGGGAGATGTATAAGTCTGCCAGCTGACTAGCGGTTATACTCTCACGAACAGGTAAGAAATGGGCTACTTTGGAAAGACGATCGACCACGACGAAAATAGCATTATTCCCTCTCTTGGTCCTGGGAAAACCGGTAATGAAATCCATACCAATTTTATCCCATTTCCATTCAGGAATAGCTAAGGGTTGAAGGGTGCCAGCAGGCCGTTGATGCTCTGCTTTTACACGACGACAAACGTCGCAATTAGCAATATACTGAGCAATTTCTCTCTTCATCCTAGTCCACCAGAACCTCTGGCGTCGGTCCTGATACATCTTAGTACTACCGAGATGAATGGTGAGAGGAGATTCATGAGCTTCCTTAAGGATCAGTCGCCTCAGGTTGCGCACTTTGGGAACCACTAGTCGATTTCCGAAGTATACGACCCCTTGATCATTAACGTAGAAGCAATTCACAATTCCTTTCTGAACGTTTCTCTTGATGCGGGAGATTCCCGGATCTACCTTCTGTGCTTTGATAATCTGATCCGTAAGGGTAGGTTTTGCCACCAAGGTGGAAAGAAAACCTTGAGGTACAATGTGAAGGTTAAGCTTCCGAAATTCCTCATGGAGAAGCGGTTGACTTTGTTGTAACATCAGGTTGTTACAATAAGATTTACGACTTAGCGCATCAGCCATGACGTTGGCTTTCCCTGGGGTGTAGGTTATTCCTAAGTCGAAGTCTGTGATCAACTCAACCCAACGTCTTTGCCTGAGATTCAGATCCGGTTGGGTGAAAATGTACTTCAGGCTTTGGTGATCAGTGAATATTTCGCAACGATTACCGAGGAGGTAATGTCGCCAGGTCTTAAGTGCATAGACTACGGCTGCAAGCTCTAGATCATGAGTAGGATAATTCTCCTCATGTGGGTGCAATTGCCGTGAAGCGTAGGCAATTACATGTCGATCTTGCATAAGGATGCAACCTAGTCCTTGTCGCGAGGCGTCGCAGTAGATAACAAAGTCTTTGGAGAAGTCTGGTGGTACCAGTACGGGAGCAGAAGTCAGGCGTCTTTTCAGTTCCTGAAAGCTGTGCTCACATTGTGGAGTCCATTCGAACTTCTTATCTTTCTTGAGGAGTTCGGTTAGAGGTTTGGCAACTTTGGAGAAGTTCTCGACAAAGCGACGGCAATAGCTCGCTAAGCCCAGAAAACTCCGAACTTGCTTGACCGATTCAGGTGGAGTCCAATTAAGGACGGCTTGAACTCGCTCAGGGTTAACAGCAATACCTTTACCAGATATTACATGACCCAGATAGGTCACTTCTGACAACCAGAATTCACATTTAGAAAATTTGGCATAAAGGCGATGCTCTCGAAGTTTCTTCAACACTAGCCTTAGATGTTCGGCATGTTCTTCCTCGTTCTTGGAGTAGATGAGTATATCATCGAGGTAAACCACGACGAATTTATCCAAATACTCCATGAAGATTGAGTTCATTAACCGAGAAAAGGTGGCTGGAGCGTTGGTTAAACCGAAGGACATGACGGTGTACTCGTATTGGCCATAACGAGTAACAAAGGCCGTCTTAGGAATGTCCCCGTTTCTGATTTTGATTTGATGGTAGCCCAACCTCAAATCCATCTTGGAAAAGACTGAGGATCCAGCGAGCTGATCATACAGGTCGTTAATCCTGGGAAGTGGATATTTGTTCTTGATTGTGACCAAATTGACAGGTCGGTAATCTACAACCATCCGGTCCGTACCATCCTTCTTCTTGACGAATAGGACGGGGCAAGCCCACGGAGATGAGCTAGGTCGGATGAAACCCTTTTTCAAGGACTCATCGAGTTGTTTCTTAAGCTCGGCTAGTTCTAGGGGTGCCATCTTATAAGGTCTTCTAGCAATCGGAACGGTTCCTAGAATGAGGTCTATTACGAACTCAACATCCCTGTCAGGTGGAACACCTGGCAATTCCTCTGGGAAGACATCCGGGTAGTCACAGACTACCGGCACGTCCTCAAGGTCTGGCAAAGGGCTGGCGTTAAGAGAATATAATTGTCGCTTGGATATTCGGGTCAAGACATTGACTATCTTCCCCGAAGGATGGGTGAGTTGAACAGTCCTAGAGAAGCAATCAATTTTGGCTTGATGAGCTGACATCCAGTCCATACCCAAAATGATATTAATATCTGAAGATTTAAGGGCTATCAAAGACGCGAGGAAAACAAGTCTGTCGACTTGGATTTCATTTCCATGGCTTACTCTAGAAGTTTGCCATTTGGATCCCGGAGTTTGAATTACCATAGAGGTTGGCATATCACCGAATGCGACGTTATGCAAGCGAGCATAGTTTTCAGATATAAAAGAATGAGAGGCTCCTGTCTCGAAAAGAACAGATGCCGGGTGGCAATTAACAAGAAGCGTACCGAGAACGACGTTGGGATCCTCTTGAGCTTCTTCGGCAGAGATACAGTTGACATGGCCACGTGAAGCGGTGACCGGCTTGGCGTGGAATATTTTTCCTGTCGACTTGCCACGGCCAACAGCTTTAGCAGACTGGTTGGGGTTGGTCTGGGGACACTCACGCATATAGTGACCAGATTCCCCACACTTGAAACAAGTCACGGAACTGGTACGTGGAGGAACATTGTTAGTTGGACCCCCATAGGGCTTGGCCGGTGCAGACTGTTGAACAGGGCGAGGCGCCTGGAAAGATGGCCTCGGTGTGAACCTGGGTGGCAGGGCAGTGTTGGGCACCCACACGCGGCGCTTCTGAGGACCAGCACCGGATGAGGAACCCATATCACGGCCATGCTTGCGTGTTGCGTCATAGTCAGTCTGACCAGTTTCAGCACTGATGGCTTTGTTGACAAGTTTCTGAAAGGATGTGCACTCATGCAGACGGAGGTCGCGGCGAAGCTCAGGACTAAGGCCCTTACGGAACCTTGCTTGCTTCTTGGCGTCAGTAGACACTTCCTCAGTTGCATATCGGGCGAGATTACCAAACTCCCTGCTATAGGCATCCACAGAAAGTCGGCCTTGGGTGAAACTGCAAAATTCTTCACGTTTACGGTCCATGAGACCCTCCGGAATGTGATGTTCACGGAAAGCCTCACTGAACTCAGCCCAAGTAGTGACATGGCCCGCTGGGCGCATAGCTCCATAATTCTCCCACCATAGACTGGCGGGGCCTTCAAGATGATATGCAGCAAAGGTGACCTTGTCAGCCTCAGCTACTAGCGCGGAACGCAGCTTGTGAGAGATACTGCGAAGACAGTCATCAGCGTCGAGAGGCTCGACGGAGTGGTGGAACGTGGGTGGATGCAATTTGATAAAATCATTGAGTGACCCCACGTTAATCCTCTGATGGTGTGTTGTATTCTGTTCAATACGCTCCAACAAACGGTTGGTCTCCCGCTTGTTTCTCTCAGCTTCCATCATAACCTCGGCTAGGGAAGGAGGATGAGGCAGATTTTCATTCCTGCCTTCACTGCCTTCGGCCTGCTCTTGAGAAGCAGGGTTAGCGCGCGTGTTGACCATCCTAGGTAAACAAGACAATGATTTAGTCAGAATGATAAAATTCCGTCATAGGATACAGAATGTAAGGAATGACTCGAAATGCAAGATGATCATCCGTATGACATGGTAAAAACAAAAACTGCTTCTTTTATTCCATCGTCATACACACCATACAGGGTTTAGTACAAGACCAAACAAAGTACTATTACGGTGAGAAAAGGATTACATCTCATCGGAGGCATCCCAAGCTCCTATACATTATTTTTCTACACCTCCGGAAAGAGTACAAACTAGGTCATATCCCACGAGTCACGCGGGACGATAGACGACACAGCTAGTGCGAACTAGTGATACTACCACTAGCTTAGACCGATCCGTAGTAGTCCTCATAGAAGTCACCTCCATAGCCTGGAAGCTCAACATGATCATCCGGAAACAGAC
Organism: Triticum aestivum; assembly: GCF_018294505.1. Taxonomy (NCBI): domain Eukaryota; kingdom Viridiplantae; phylum Streptophyta; class Magnoliopsida; order Poales; family Poaceae; genus Triticum; species Triticum aestivum. Next base: position 258,984,043 of record NC_057795.1, on the reverse strand, counting down.
GATCTCGCGGAGCTTGTGGACCATAGGGGCTAGGATGGGGTCTTGGACCAACAGACGGTGGCCTGCGGGGACCGCGAGGTGGGGTGATGCCTCCTACATCACGCCAAACCATCACGTCCGGCAGAGCAGATCTCACAGGATAGAGATCGCGCATATCTGAATATCCAGCTTGCACCGCCGGTGCGAACCGAGTCAAAGTGGCCCAGTGGTCAGCACGGGTATTGAAGAGCTCTAACCTTAAGGCCCGATTTTCACGGTCCTTATCCTCGAGCATCTCAGCAGTGGTGCGAGTCCGTGAATCCTCCTGAGTGGGGTCAGCATAGATAGCCTGGAGATACCCTTGTGCTCCCGGAAGTGATCCTGGCATATACCGGAAATCAGAGTCCCGAAATAAACCAGATCTGACTCGCATAATGGTCATCATAGAGTAGGCGGCGTCCTGCACAGCCATCTCAATAGTAACCCCGAGTCCATAGGAGCAGTGAAGGGGCTCGGTGGATCCAGGATAAGATGGAAGCTGAGATACTGGCTTTGATTAAAGTCTCGGAATTGCTCTTCGACCGTGTACTCAGGATACCAGCGGTATCCAGCCTCAGTCATTACCCTGACCAACTTGGCAGTATGGCCGGGTACATCTAGGCATCGAGTCAGGCGAACCACTTGATTGAGGTCGCGAGTGGCCATTTGAAAGCACAATCATAATGCAAAGGCATTAGAATTTCTAGCAAAATTTCGGCAGCATAACAGCTGTAAATGCTCAAGAAGGATTTTGAGACATTTGACAAAGGATTTCGTACGCACTCAACATCATCATATCAAGGTTCTGAATTCATTCTAGCAACATAATATGGTAGTAGAACTGAACTAGGCTTGTATCCATCAAACTTATAAGGTACTACTGATTAGTAACACGTGATCCTGATAGAGAGAACAGATCCTAATTCCTTAACCCCCGGTAGAAGAATGGACTGACTCAGATCAGAATGTCATAAGATAGAGGAGTAAAAAGAGCCTTACGTTCCAACCCACAAACAATTCCCCTACATATAACTAAAGAATTTCTAAACTCAACATCGACCAGTTTGGCTTGAAGAACCTACAGGCAGTCCGGCTCTGATGCCAACGCTGTCAGGACCCCGACTCGATGTCACATCGATCTAGCCGGTAACACTTCATATCACTTTGCGGCCTCACGCATGGTGTTCCCACGGGTGTCGCCTTACCTTTGCCCGGGACCGTTTGCGCCTTTTGGCTCACGTATATGATAGTGTCGCTAGCATCCATATGATAAAGAGCCCGGGCTGACATGACTAGTCGTAAACCCAAAGTGGCACAGACTTACAGGGACAGGCATCCATGACCCAGCTTCGAACGTGTCGGTCATCAGCAAGTGGGTCCGGGCTATAGCACTGGGCTAGCAGGACTCCGGTAAACCGGGCTGTAGCGGGCTAACAGGACTCCGGTACTCCAAGCGTGACATTTCTCCGAAGGGACAGACACAGGAACGAAGAAGGACACATGCCGGCCAGCCTAAGTGTTCCAGAGCAGTAGCAAGCTACCATGGCTCAGCGGTAACACTAGGAGACATTTCCCGGTAAGAGAGGCTACTAAAGATAAACAACTAGATAGTCAGATCCCACACATACCAAGCATTTTAATCATACACACAATATGCTCGATATGTGCAAATACAACGAAGCATCACAACATGACTCTACGACACAAGTACTTTATTTAAGGCTCAGGGAGCCATACATAACATACACCAAGGTACGGGTCTCACGACCCAACATACAAGTCATACAGTCATACAAACCAGCAGCGGAAGTACATTGTCTGAGTACAGACAACTAGTAAAATAAAAGAGGCTTGGAAAGCCTAGCTATACTACGTGGTCCTTCACAAGCTCAGGGTCACCACCTGGGTCTTTAGCCTACTCGTTGATGTCAACGTCTACATAGAACCCATCAGAAGGGGTTGCAGCGTCTTCTGTAAAAATGTAAATTATAGCAACATGAGTACAAAGGTACTCAGCAAGACTTACATCAGATCCTACATACATGCATAGTATCAAGAAGGGTTGGTGGAGTTATTGCAGCAAGCCAGCTTTGACTCTTGGCTAGGCTAACCTACGATACTCCAACTTGAAATGGTTTTGCGCACACGAGTCCACTACTCATCACTGCAATACACTACCGAGGATCCGCCTCCGTCTTCCTACGGAAGAGCCATCCTCGGCACTCACACTTATCTTGAGGCTTTTAGTAGTTTCCATTTACTTGTCTATGAACTGTATAGGCAACCAAGTAGTCCTTTACCGCGGACGCGGCTATTCGAATAGATCATGTTAACCCTGCAGGGGTGTACTCCTTCATACACGCTCTCACCACTTACCGTCGTTTACTCGACATGTACTCGGCAACCTTCAAGCGGAAGCCCAACATGGGTGTCGGCCACGACCTACCTAATCACCTAAGTCTCCAGTCCAGGTTTATCGCCTATCCAGGTTCCATCCGCAGGGAGTCCGGCCGAGGTTTCCCATACGGCCCCGAACGATGTGAACAGGGTTCCCGAGATACCTAACAGGTATTCGGTACACCGTGCCACGTACCTACCGCATCACAGCCCACCCCTACGGTCAGCGCTGTCCACGGCCTCCAGTAGGCTACAAACACCAGAAACTACTTGCAACTCCTGGACGGAGAACTAGGGTGAATAAGAAGCCGAGAGGGTCCATTGGTTTCGGGCCCAATGCATGGTAGTAGCTGATTCTTAAATCACACATACAGATCTCAGTGCTTAAGGTCGGCTTCAATGAAACAACCCACCATGTACTCCTACATGGCCTCTCATCGATACCTTTACCAAATCGTGTTCACCACACCACTCTCATTACCGACATAATCATTTCACTCTAGCCCATCACCCAGATGAACCGGACCTGACACGACTCTAAGCATAGCAGGCATAGCAAGGTAGGAACAACACATACATATGGCTCAATCAACTCCTACACATGCTAGTGGGTTTCATCTAGTTACTGTGGCAATGACAGGTCATGCAGAGGAAATGGGTTCAACTACCGTAGCACACAGCAGTTTGAATCGCGTTGTCTTAATGCAGTAAAAGAGAGCAGGAGCGAGAACATGGGATTGTATCGATATGATCAAATGGTTGGTTGCTTGCCTGATGGTTCGATGCACTGATACGGTTCTTCGATAGGGTAATCACGGTACTCCTCGGGGGCAGAACCTGTCGCAAAGAACACCGATACACAATCATCACCAAACAATGTGCAACAATATGATGCATGCATGAAACATGGCAATATGAGTGTGTTGGGCTAATGCAACTAAAACCAGAAGGGTTTGAACAAATTTGAATCAAAGATTCAAATTTCAAACTCAAACATGGCCTTTTAAAGTGCTTTTCCTTGTTCTGCTTAAAACATCAATTTAACTTGTTTGATCATGCATGAAAATAGTACAGATGGATAGATTGGATTTTTCTGATCATTTTTCATATATAATTTGTCCAATTTGGAGTTACAGAATAAAAGTTATGAATTTTTGAAGTTTAAATTATATTCTGGAATTTCCTGATTTAAATTAAATCCAGAAAATCAATTACTGCGTCAGCCTGACGTCAGTGTGACGTCAGCAGGTCAACGGAACAGGTCTGGGTCAAACCTGACAGTGGGTCCCGCATGTCAGGGTGATTATTTTTATTAAAATTTAATTAAAACTAATCCTGTTTAATTAACAGGGCTGGGCCCCACCTGTCATTGACTCAGGGGAGTCAACCAGGGCCCACCCGTGGTCAAAGTTAAAGCCAGCGACGCCGGCGTTTAGCCGCCCGCGAGCCCGACGCGGCGGCGGGAGTGGTTTTGGCCATTTCGGCCACCAAATGGACCGTGGAGACCACCAGAGTGGAGCTGAGGACAAACCGCAGCTCTTGGCGGAGTCCGTTGGGGTCGGGGTGGCCGGTGTTGGCGCCGGCGACGACTTTGGTGGCCACCGGGGTTCGGTCGAAGATGAACTTGGCGCTAGAGGGGTCGGTGAGGCTCGTGGAGTGGCTAGCTAGGTGCTGCGGGACTCGGTGAGTAAGATGGACACCATCTTGTGGCCGGAGTGTGGCCGGAAGCACGTCGGTGACGAGATCCGCGGCGGTGCGGGCGTGTGATCCTCGTGCGGTGGCTACACGGCTCAGGAATGAGAGAGAGAGGGTCGGAGGAGTAGCTAGGCTCACAGCGCTCCCGTAGAGGCCACCGGCGAGGTCGGGGACGAGCTGAGGCGGCGACGGCGTTGAAGGGGATCTCCGGCGACGGTGAGCTCGGGCGAGGTCGGTGCGGCGACTTCGGGGCACGCGAGCGCTCGGGGCTCGGCTAGCTCGAAGAAGTAGAGGACGGCGGAGCTTCTGGACAGGGTGGCGCGGCGTGGAGACGACGGGGAGCACGGCTACGGCGGCGGTGCGGCGACGGTGGCGTCGGCCATGGCGTGGGAGCGCGAGGGAGAGGAACTGGGGGCGAATGGAGGTGTCCAGGTGGGCCGGGGCGCGACGTGGAGCTCATCCAGGCCATCAGGGCGGCGAGAGGGGGAGGCAGGGCGGCATGCAGCTGCGTGGCGAGCTGCGGTGCCGCCGCCGAGCACCTTGGCTGCCTGCCTGGCAAGCCAAGCAGCTCGCTGGAGCGGTGGCCGGGCTGGGCCGGCCAGGTGGGCTGGCTGGTGGGCCTGTGGTGGCGCCAGGTAAGTTTTCCCTTTTTCTTTCTGTTTCTGTTCTTTTTTAATACTTCTGCAACTTTGTTGAATTAAATAAAATACTTGGGCAACTCCTAAAATCACCAAATTACTCCTGGTCCATAGTTGGATTATTTCCAACATGAAACATTTTAGTTTGGAGATATTTGAGCATTTAAATATTTTATATAATTTTAAATGCCCAAATTCAAATATTTATGATTTAATTCAAAAACCCTAAGATGGCCTAGGAAAATGTGCACCACTTTTGGCAGAGGTTCTGAACCAAGACAAAAATGATGGGCATTTTAGAAGGGCATTTCAGGTTCATTGAAAAGTTTTTTAGTAAACCCTAGTTGGTTTCAGAGGGGACTGGGGGTTCTGTCATCCCCATTTCAAGTTTCTGATGAAAAGTAGACATGATGCAACACTCTAATGCATGGCTAACTAGGATGTGACAAATATATAGATAGTGTAGGCCATGCCGACCGTGGTAGGTTGAGATTGAACATACCGAGCGCTCCCTGAAGTCATCAGAAATGGTGAGATATAACTTTGTTTCTGACTAGCCATGACCACACTTGCCCGGTTTGTGCTCGCACTATGGACACATGAATGAACACCCATGAATCAGCTAGAACAAAAACGATTCCACGGCGATTTCCGCTGGTTGCTTAACGGCGACGGACGGACTGCGATAAGAGATGAGTGAATGTTTCGCTAAGTTGATTACCTTCTCCATGAGAAAAATCCCCGAGCCAATCCCGCAGTAAACCCGAGTCGACCAGAGTCTAGAATGTCGGTGCAGATAGGCAGCAGAAAGCGGTAGGGGCGAAATCCCATTATGTTTGGAGCGCGACCTCCACCCGCCGATAAGAACGTCGTCGAGCTTAGGGTGGCCATCGCGATAGAAGTTGACTAGGTGCAGAGTTGCGGAGGAGTCTGCGGCTAGTGGGTGGGGACGAAGGGGGTGAGGGTTTTCTTTTTTCCTTTTGCATGTATGAGTGAACACACACGATTTGCAGAGGCGACGGAGATGAATCGTGTGCGGTAGTAAATCACTGAGATTGAATGGGAATCCAAATTTCCTTTGTCCTTTGTCCATGAGTTTTTTTCTATGATGAACATAAACCCTGCTAATCACTGTGTTCAAATTTGGCGTTTTTTCGGGTTCATTTACAATATTTAGGGTATCATGTGCATTTTCTAGGCATTAATGCACATAATTCAAATTCAAACAATCAGAAAAGGTGCACGAGAATGGTCTAGAAAACCATGGTCGTGCTATTTAGTAATTTCTCATGCATTAGACAATAATTAACTATGATGAACCACAATATTTACAGGAGGTAAAGGTGAAGAGACAAGTGTAAATCATTTTGACTACCGATGTTGTTGAAGAAGTGGAATGCCCATAATGTGCCTTCCTGCATGCCATAGGCACAAACAACTTTTGTCCAACCCCTTGTGACGATCGCCCGCTCATCCTTCACCGCCTTCAGGAAGACTTCTAGAGCATTATCATGGTAGCATGACTTATATACTTTAACCTTAGTTGCCTCCACTCCGGTCATATAGTTTGCAAGGTAATCATCAGTAAATAGCTTCGAAAACCACTGAAAAGACAAAAATATCAGATCATGAGATCTAATAGAGTAACTTGTTGTGGGCAAGGGGGAAAGACAACAGATTACTTACCATCCTAAAGTTCACTGATGTCTTAGACAAAGTATAAATAAAGAGATTATTCCCATCACCCATTTCTTTCGCCTAACAATCTTTCTTAGTTTCCTCACTTGTCGCTTGTTCATGAATATCTCATTGCCCCATACGCAAAAGGGATCGAAGCGTGGATCAGTACCACTCATATACGTACCTACAAGCAACCAGTAAATGTTAGAAGCTAAATGAGATTGCACAAATGATGTAAAATACAACTACCTACATTCCTAAGTACAAGTATTTTTAGAGATTTCAATATGAATTACATATAGATGTATATAGAATTATAGATATAGTTTAGATTAGAATCTAGATTCACTCATTTTTCTCCTTATGTAGTCTATATTGGAATATCCAAAAACACTTAAATTTAGGAATAGATGGTGTATAAGACATGGGATGCAGCTAACCTCGATGGCAAACAACAGCATCCCCCATTGTAGCCCTGTGTAAATACATGGAAAGCCAATGTTAACTACAATAGGGTTAACATCCACTAAAAATAGCAAATGGTAATAAAATGGCAGCATCTGTAGTGATATCTTCATTGCGAAAGAGTAGCACGGTATCAAAGGGGCAGATTAAAAATGGATACAACTGTTAATTGCAACAAGCTTAACAACATCCTAATTCATGTTTTGTAAGTTTGTATCCATTGAAATACAACAGTTTAAAAATGGATACAACTGTTAATTGCAACAGGCTTAATGGCCATTGAAACGGGTACTGATAAAGATGCAATTGGCAGAGTTGAACATCACAAGGCAGGTGCTGCGAGAGTAGATAATGGCCCAGTTGTCTATAAAAAGGTAGGGAAAATAGCTAAAACATGTTAGACATGTTTACTACAAGATGCTTAAGACATCAACCGTACAAAACATAACCATTAATTGCAACTGGTATTGGTAAGATTGAACTGGCGAGTTCATACTTGGTAAGTACTGAGAGGTAGTTGCTGGGGCACTTCATCTTGTCCAGAGCCCGCCCAAAGTCAGCGGCGGCGGAGGCGAGCTCTTCCTCTGGGTCGAAGCGTGGATCACCACCCCTGACATGTGTACCTACAAGAAGCAAGTAAATGTTAGAAGCTAAACTGCAATTGCACAAATGATGTAAAATACTGTAATACATGGGATGCAGCTAACCTCGACAGCAAACAACAGCATCGCCCGTTATGGCCCCGCGTAAGTACATGGATAGGCATGTTAAGTACAACATGGTTAGTATCCACCAAAAATAGCAAATGGGCAGCATCTCTAGTATATCTTCATTGCGGAGAGTAGCATGGTAGCAAAGTTTGTTGCTGGTATTGGTGAAACTGAACTGAACAGTTAATACTTGAACATCACACAGTGCGCGCCTAATGAAAATTTTGCTGCGAAACTTGAAACTTGGGCGGGGGAAACACACAACAGAGACGAAGCGCGTAAAATACTCGTGTGCGAGAAAACTGAAAATTGGCAGTTCCTGTCTCCAAAAAAATGTACATGTGTAGTCGATTTTTCTCGGTCAATGGTACGCCTAGTTTATGAAGAACCATTGCACAGGTAACAGTGGATCATTAACGCAAAAAACCGCACACGGGTACAACATAGAAACTGTGTGTTTTGTGATCTTCTGATGATTAATGCAAAAAAGCACACACGGCCACACATGCTAATCAACGCTCAAAGCCCTCAAAGGATGCTCTTACCAACATTGTACGTTAATACTACAAACTCAAAGTACTACTGGTAATTTGCACTAATACTACAAACTTAAACTACTTCTCACATGCTGCCATCGGTGCATGCTGGCCAGACGCCGACGTTCTCCTACCCGGCCTTGTAGGCGGCAGCCAACCGTGCTTCGATCTCCGCCAAGATCTCCTCAAGGCGTGCGGCCTCTTCTTTCTTACGGCGGCGGGACTCTCTTTTCTTGACTGCTTTCTACCTTTTCCGATCCTCCTGTGCGGCTTTGGCCGCCTCTAGATCCACCGCCCATTCGGCCATGGCAGCCTCAAAGTTCACCCATGTAACTGTGTGGCCGCCAACGGCGATGAACTCGGCGCTGCGAGATGCCATCGCTTCCTTATCATGTGTGCGGTCGCGGGCGGCGAGGAGCGCGGCGCGGCGGGATGCCATCGCTTCCTTCCCAGTTACTGTGCACCGCAGTGCCATGAACGACGCTTAGAGAGAGCTCTGGGCCGGAGGGGCCGGGCAGCCGTACAGTGCGGTGATTTTTAAGAGCTCAACAACAAACGACAAAGGAAATCTGGCTTCCCTTACAATTTTGCTCGTTCATTATCTCACATGGTTCATCTCGGTCGCTTCCGGAAATAGTGTCTGCTGAGGCTATTGTGTGTTGCGTTATGATTGGCCGGAACCCAAGCCACGTGGATCGTGCATGTGCACTGTAGGATGCGCCACGATCGAACAGTAATCCACGTCCCTCACATCACATCCGTGCAGCTGTAGCTGGATTGGATTTATATGCGCCAAATGCCAAGAAAATGCACATAATCCCTTAAATATGGTAAATGAGCCCGGAAAAATACCAAATTTGAACACGATGGTGTATGTTCTTCTTAGAAAAAAACTCCAGGGCAAAGAACAAAGAAAATTTCGATTCCCCTTCAATTGTGTGATTTCCCTCTCGAAAGCATGGAACTTTCCCGGCGATGGTTCGATTTATGAAGGGCGTGCATGACAACATAAGTCAAACCTTCTCAAATTTTCATCAGGGCATGGTTAGGTCATACCATGGCACCATGCCAGGTGTCATGTTTTTCAATCATTTATTTCATTTTTTCTATAGTTGAAAACCCAATAAAAAATGTTTGTGGTTGACTATTGCCACACATTTCATCGAAACATTTGTCCATTCCTTGTAAAAGACATGGGAATTTACTAAATGGCACGAGCATCGTTTTCCAGACCATTCTTGTGCACCCTTTCATGCACCGATTGTTTGAACTTGAATTATGTGCATTAATGCCTAGAAAATGCACATAATCCCCTAAATATGGTAACTGAACCCGGAAAAGTGTCAAATTTGAACGTGGTGATTTGCAGGGTGTATGTTCATCTTAGAAAAAACTCATGGACAAAGGAAAAAGGAAATTTGGACCCCCCCTTCAATCTTGGTGATTTCCCTCTCGAAACCATGAAACTTCCTCGATGATGGTTCGATTTATGAAAGGCGTGCATGATGACATCAGGATAACATTCTCAAATTTTTACCAGGGCATGGTGAGGCCATACCATGGCACCACGCCAGGCTTCATGTTTTTCAAACATTTATTTCATTTTTTGTATAGTTGTTACCTAGTAAACGACGCGTTTATGGTTGACTATTGCCACACATTTCCTCAAAATATCTGTCCATTCCTTGTAAAAGGCATGAGAATTTACTAAATGGCACGAGGATGGTTTTCTAGACCGTTCTTGTGCACCTTTTCATGCAACGATTGTTCGAATTTGAATTATGTGCATTAATGCCTAGAGAATGCAAATAATCCCCTAAATATGGTAAATGAACACGGTAAAGTGTCAAATTTGAACGTGGTGATTTGCAAGGTGTACATTCATCGCAGAAAAAAAACTCATGGACAAAGGACAAAGGAAATTTGGATCCCCCTTCAATCTTTGTGATTTCCCCCTTGAAACCATGGAACTTCCTCGGTGATGGTTCAATTTATGAAATGCGTGTATGATGACATAAGGAAAACATTCTCAAATTTTTACCAGGGCACGGTGAGGCCATACAATGGCACCACGCGAGGCGTCATGTTTTCCAAGCATCTATTTCATTTTTGTATAGTTGTTAACCCAGTAAACGACGCGTTTATGGTTGACTATATGTTGCCACACATTTCCTTGAAATAGCTGCCCATTCCTTGTAAAAGGCATGAGAATGTACTAAATAGCACGAGGATGGTTTTCCAGACCGTTCTTGTGCACCTTTTCATGCACCAATTGTTTGAATTTGAATTATGTGCATTAATGCCTAGAAAATGCAAATAATCCCCTAAATATGGTAAATGATCCCGGAAAAATGTCAAATTTGAACATGTTGCATCTGAGGCAGTATGTTGATCATTGGAAAAAATTGAATGACAAACTAGGACGGAAATTTGGATTCCCCTTCAATCTTGGTGATTTCCCTCTCGAAAGCATGGAAGTTCCTCGGTTATGGTTTGATTTGTGAAGGCATGCATGACGACATTAATCAAACCTTCTCAGCTTTTAACCAAGGCACGGTGAGGCCATACCATGATGGCACCATGCCAGGCGTCATGTTTTTCAAGCACATATTTGATTTTTCTATAGTTGCTAACCGAGTAAATGACGCATTTTGGTTGACTATTGTCACATATTCCCTTGAAATATCTTCCCATTCCTTGTAAAATGCATGAGAAATTACTAAATAGCACGACCATGGTTTTCTAGACCGTTCTCGTGCACCTTTTCTGATTACCAAACATATTGTACTAACAATTTTATTTATGGATTCAATGTTGAACCGTTGTGCTGAGAATTTGAAATGCATGTTTCATATTTCAAAATTCCAATTTGAATAATAAATTACAGCCAAAAAAATTGTACATGAGCGAATAAAATAATGTGCACATGGTTAGAAAGAAAACAACGTGTGCGATGAAAAGAGAAAACAGACGGTTCTTTGACGTGAAACGTTTGCGATGCCCTTCGGACGCACACACAGTTTCGTCTCATATGCGTGTGCGATTCATGGTAATATGGAAAACATTTCAAACCAGTGTGCGTGTGTGATAGGAATACCAATCGCGCACAGTTATGAAAATGTACACATTGGCGTTAGTAGAGGCACTATTGGGGATATAAATACTGAGTATATACCGCCCAGGAAGGGCCGGGTTATACCTGTAACAGTCATCCATATTGAAGCCCATGAAGACAAGGAGTATGGTGCTTTACTGTAGAGATTTAGAAGCCCAGGGCCCAAAGGCGGATCAGGGCCCGTGGACATAAACCGCCATATACTGTGTAACTTGTGTTGTAAGATAGGAAATGGTAGAAACCAAGCCGGACACGTGTATGAGTCAGCCAGGATTCTGTAAACCGCCGGGCATCAACCTCTGTATATAAAGGGACGACCCGACGGCGGTTCAGGGACAAGAAACAACAACTCAAGAGCCAGGCAAAGCGGACTCACTCCCTGGTCATCAAAACCCCATCAATTCCACCACAACTGGATCGTAGGCTTATACCTTCACCGCAAGGGGCCGAACCAATATAAACTCCCTGTGTCCTTTGTCCGGTTTAAACCCTTTAAGCTAATCTTGTTACGATGGCTCCACGACTAAGTCCTCACACTAGGACATCTGACGTGATAATTCCATGACAGTTGGTGCCCACCGTGGGGCTATCGCACGATGGTTTCGAGTTCTTAGAGGGCAATTTCGAAGGACTCAAGGGATACGCAGTGGGCCGGATGACCAAGAGTCATCGCTGCAAGCTCTACATCGACGACACAGGCTGGGGCCCCAATGCCGGCTCAATCGAGTACGGGTACCGGATCCCGTTTGGTGGAATTCATGTCTTCATTAGCAAGATCGGCGAACCGGGCCCTGAGCCGGACATCTGTGCTGACCTCATCGAGATGGCTCAGCGTGCAAGCCCCGCCTGGGTTCATCCCGCCATGAAGCGTGCGTTCGTAGGATTCATCAATGGTGCAGAATCTGAACCGATATCCGGCGGTGAGTCACTGTACCAACTGCAAGATGGCCGGTTTGGGGGCTGTTCCGATGGCGACAGTATTCTGGACCACCTTGAACCGCCAACCCGGGTTGCGATCTTCATGGCCGGTACGCAGCCCACACAACACTCCTGAGCTGCAACGACGATGATTTCTGGATCGGCAGCTGGGGCAGGAGGCCCCGCGCGCCCACCGGCTCAAGTCCTGTCCGGTTTATTAGATGCCTGGACGACATTGTTGACCACAGAGGTTACCCCAGATAATCAAGATCAGCATAACACAGAGGTCACGAGGCTGCGAGATCAGATAGCTCAGGCCAAGGAGGACTTGGTGGCTGAGGAAACCAGGATGGCTGAGGAGCGGGCCGCTTTGGATGCTCAAGCATAGCGAATTCAGGCAGAAAATTACCGTCTCATGCTGGATCAGAACGCTTCAAACGACGTGTTGAGCAGGAGGCATCAGTCTCATCTACCACCGGTTTATGAAGCAATGAACCTCTAACACGCCAGGAGCAGGAACCAGTAACCTGGCAGCGGTAAACCGGATTGAGGCATGATAACCCACAAGTGTAGGGGATCACAACAACTTTCGAGGGTAGAGTATTCAACACAAATTTATTGATTCGACACAAGGGGAGCCAACGAATATTCTTAAGTATTAGCAGTTGAGTTGTCAATTCAACCATACCTGGATAACTTAGTATCTGCAGCAAAGTATTTAGTAGCAAAGTAGTATGATAGTAATGGTAACAGTGGCAAAAGTAAAGATAGCAATGTTGTAGTAGTTGTAACAGTAGCAACGGAAAAGTAAATAAGCGAAACACAAGATGTGAAAAGCTCGTAGGCATTGGATCAGTGATGGATAATTCTGTCGGATGCGACTCCTCATGTAATAGCTATAACATAGGGTGACACAGAACTAGCTCCAATTCATCAATGTAATGTAGGCATGTATTCCGAATATACTCATACGTGCTTATGGAAAAGAACTTGCATGACATCTTTTGTCCTACCCTCCCGTGGTAGTGGGGTCCTAGTGGAAACTAAGGGATATTAAGGCCTCCTTTTAATAGAGAACCGGAACAAAGCATTAGCACATAGTGAATTCATGAACTCCTCAAACTACGGTCATCACCGAGAAGTATCCTGATTATTGTCACTTCGGAATTGTCGGATCATAACACATAATAGGTGACTGTAGACTTGCAAGATAGGATCAAGAACTCACATATATTCATGAAAACATAATAGGTTCAGATATGAAATCATGGCACTCGGGCCGTAGTGACAAGCATTAAGCATAGCAAAGTCATATCAACATCAATCTCAGAACATAGTGGATACTAGGGAGCAAACCCTAACAAAACTAACTTTATTACATGGTAAATCTCATCCAACCCATCACCGTCCAGCAAGCCTACGATGGAATTACTCACGCACGGCGGTGAGCATCATGAAATTGGTGATGGAGATGGTTGATGATGACGACAGCAACGAATCCCCCTCTCCGGAGCGCCGAACGGACTCCAGATCAGCCCTCCTGAGAGAGATTAGGGCTTGGCGGAGGCTCCGTATCATAAAACGCAATGAAACTTTCTCTTTGATTTTTTTCTCCGCGAAATGGAATAGATGGATTTGGAGTTGAGGTCGGTGGAGCATCAAGGGGCCCACGAGACAGGGGGGCGCACCCAGGGGGGAGGGCGCGCCCCCCACCCTCGTGGACAGGGTGTGGGCTCCCTGGCCTTGATTCTTTTGCCAGTATTTTTTATATTTTCCAAAACTTATATCCGTGGATTTTCAGGTCATTTCGAGAACTTCTGTTTTTTGCACAATAAACAACATCATGGCAGTTCTGCTGAAAACAGCGTTAGTCCGGGTTAGTTTCATTCAAATCATGCAAATTAGAGTCCAAAACAAGGGCAAAAGTGTTTGGAAAAGTAGATACGTTGGAGACGTATCAAGGCACTTGGGATAGGAGCACCGGATCAGCCACGGACGATGAACCCGCCTCGACGGAACCATGACCCGCCACAGTGCATGCCGACACCACCGGGTCACTTTTCCACCCCTTTGGATAACATGATCGCTGCAGCGTCACGATTCGCAGCCATTCCAATGGAAGGCGAGTCTCCAGCAGCGGTTGAGACGAGGCGTGCCAGCGAGCTCCTTCAAATGGCTCTGGTTCAGCAACAGGCTTATTCGTATAGTCGAGACAAGATTCATTCAACCCCTCGCCCGAGCCGGAGTTACGGCAGGCATATCAATGAACCAGCTGTGTCAACCAGTGCACGGAACCATAACGCCCCTCGAGGGGCTAACCCGGTGGGCGGTGGTGCAAATGCTCAGGACATGGTGGATCACGGTAGAGCACATCGAGAAGCCGAGTTAGCAGCGCAATACGTGGACCGTCAGCTTACTCCGGTTCGTCCGACAACTTCAGTGGAACCAGGTGTTGCTTTCAGTTCTTGGGGGGTGCCATGTCTCACCCCGGCTCTACGCAATGTGCGGCTGCCCAAAGATTTCAAGGGCCCATGTAAAGTGCCCAATTACACTGCTGACTTACCCCCCGAGTCATGGGTCGAAAGCTATGAGATGGCAATGGAGATGCTGGATGTGGATGAGGCGGCATGTGCTAAGTACTTCACTATGATGTTGGAAGGAACAGCTCGCACTTGGCTGAAAAGTTTGCCAGCTAACTAAATTGGGTCATGGGCCAAGTTAAAGGCCCAGTTTATACTAAATTTCATGGACACGTGCAAGCAGCCCATGTCAATTGTGGATTTAGCCGCCTGTGTCCAAAAAGAAGGTGAATCGACAACCCATTGGGTGCGCCAAGTTTCGAAAATCTTGCATTCATCGGAGCGCATCAATGCCGATTCAGCAGTCATAACGTTGGAGGGCAATTTCTGGTTTAAGCCTTTAAAGCTGAATTTGGGATGGCTCAAGCGTCACTGCAATGACATGGGAACGCTCATGGCAGCTCTGGTTAAGTATGCCGACTCTAATAGTACCAAGGACCCCGAGTCTGACGATGAAAAGTCGGGGAAGGGAATGAAGAGCGGCACCACCAAAGGGCAGCAGCATAACCTAGCGGGCCATGGAAAGAATGGTAAGCGTAAAGCAGATAATAGTTCAGATTTTGTGGCTAACACCAAAGCGCAGGACAATGGTCAGCATCGTAAGGATAAACCACCTTTGCGGAGTGGAGGATCAGGTGTCCATCTTGAGCGCCTATTAAATCAGCCTTGCCCAAGGCACGGGACGCGAGAAAAGCCAGCTACGCACCTCTGGAAGGATTGCTTTATTATGCCGGAGTTCAAAAACTCAGATCTTTTCCGATATGATCATGGACCGCCCGGCGATTCAGGACCCGGGTCTCATGGGCCGGGTTATGGTGGAGGTAGTTCTGGCTCACGATTTCAAGGTAATCAAAGCGGACATGGCAATCAAGGTAATCAGGGCAACCATGGTGGTTTCTTTCAACTTGAAGTTGAGACTCAAGAAGACGCACTGATTCAGGCAGCGAGTTTGAAGAGCTTGTGCCAGCAGTAGTGGCAAGTAACTCGAACACTACATCAAGACAGGACTTTTGGGTTCCCTCACTGTCGTCAAGATAGTTTTTATCAGCTTTCTTGGAGACCAACATGGATGTCTCACTATCTTGAACCTTATCTGCATTACTTCCTTTACCATTGGATAACGCGGTACTGTTCTCCAATATTTTGTCCGCATTCTAAAAGAGAAACAAGCAGACACATCACATGTTTACCATGTTGTATGTGAAACTCATTTTGGTAAATGAGTTCAGTAGTAAGTGGACAGGATAACAACATGATACAAACATATATCTATGTGCCATGGTCACTTTATGGTCTATATCATTCTAGTTTTTGTTGCCAAATCAAGATAGAGACACAGTTCAAATAATATTTGTTCAAGACAAAGCAGAATAGGCGGAATATAAGTGTGGGTAACTATAGAGCAATAACAACACTTGTAATGTGCATGACATGAGAACATAACTGTTTATTCAATTGAAACTGAAATCAACATAGAGCAGGTTACAACAGCAAACCAGTTAAAGAAACAGGTTTAAAACATACCTGTTGCGCCATTGGAGTTTCAATTCCATCCTTCAAATTTGAAAATAGTTGGTATGAGTAAATACAGTAATGCAAGAGCAAAGGAGTATGAACCATAGCTACAGAACCTAACCTGAGAACAAATGTTCTTCTCCTTTAAGCGTTGAGTTGGGATTTGGAGTGGTGGTCCTCGTGCTTTGGGCACTGCAGTTCCCTTACTAACCACTCGTGTTTGGGTGCTCTGTGGTGGAGATGGTGCTGTGTCAACTAGAACTGGGTTACTATCTGCCGGGGTTGGGGTTAGAAGGGGTGTAGCTGGTTCTCTGTCCAACTGGGTAGGGGTACAATCTGCGAGAGTCTGGGTTATGTGTGGTGGATCTGGTCCTTGGGCAAGTACAACCGTGGTTCTATCTGCATCAACTGGTAGCACTATCTTTTCTGAATACCGTGTTGTTACTCCCTTAGATACTGCCATCATGCTCTCCAATTCAAATGGCTAATAAACAAGAAAAGTAATTGAAAGTATAGACATTGTATGATAGACAGGTGCAATGGATAGTGGGGAATAAAAGAGGGCATGAAATAATTCATATTTATGTTGTCTAACCAAACAGGATAGCATGACACAATTTCACATATATGATGTCTAACTAAAAAGGATAGCATGACACAATTTCACATTATGATGGCTAACTAAAAAAGATGGAAAGACATAGTTCAAAATATGAGACTATGTAAACAAGATGACATGACATAACTATATAATGTGTTTATTAAATAGGTTGTCATGCCATAATTCACATACATTCATGGATAGAATGCCATAATTCTAAATATGATGACTGTGAACACTAAACAGGATGAGATGATATAACTATATGATGTCTTTATTAAATGGGTTGCCATGCCATAATTCAGATAGATGATGTGTATGTAATATGTAAACATGATGGCATGATATAATTCAAATATATGATTTATATAGTAAGCAAGTAAGCATATGGCAATCTATATATGATGTAAAAACTAAGCAATGCAAGACAACATGCATGACATGGGTAATATAACCCTGCCAAGTTTGAGCATAGACCTCAGGGGGGAATAGGGCTGGTCATCAGTCTCTGAATCCTCCTCTGAGGAGCTCTCTATAGCCAGCAAGATGTCTGCTTCAGCAGGTAGCATTGTCTGCTCTGAATACCTTGTTTTCACTCCAGATACTTCCATCACCACTTCAAATGGCTGATGCACAGGAAGAGTAGTTGAATATACAAACATTGTCGACAAATGGAACACGTAATACAAAAAAATGATGGCATGATATAATTCACATACATGATGATTGGCTAAACAACATGGCATTGCATAATTCACATATATAATGCCTTTGCAACAAGATAGTATTGTATAATTCACATATATAATGTCTTGCAACAAGATGGCAATGCATAATTCATATATATGGTAATTAGACCCTGAACAGGTGGCATTCACACAAAGCATGTCTAAACTAATCAAATGGCATAGCAATGCGAGACACCATACGCACGATATGAGCAACATAACCCTGCCAAGTTAGAGCAGACACCTGGGGGGGGGGGATAGGACTGGTCATCTGTCTCTGAATCCTCCTCTGAGGAGCTATCCATAACCAGCGAGATATGCGCTTCGTCAGATAGCATAGTCTGCTCAGAAGACCTTGTTTTCACTCCAGAATTTTCCATCACCGTGTCAAATGGCTGATGCACACAAAGAGCAGTTGAATGTACTAACATTGTTGACGAATGTAATATGTAATGAAAAAAAGGATGGCCTGATATAATTTACATATAAGATGACTGGCTAAGCAGGATGGCATTGCAAAATTCACATATATGATGCCTGGCTAAACAAGGTGGCATTGCATAATTCACATAAACGATGAATAAACTAAACAGATGGCATTCACACAAAGGATGTCTAAACTAAGCAGATGACATATTTGATGTATAAAGTAAGCAATGCAAGACATACATCATATGCATGATATAACCAACATCAGCATGCCAAGTTAGAGCGAAGACCTTAGGGGGTAAATAGGAGTTATCTTGTCCTTCTGAATCCCCCTCAGAACAGATATCTTCCTCTCAATTACAATCCGAAATGCATGGAGGGGGGGGGGCTGCCTTTGCGCCTACCATGGAGCGACATCTGCATGAAATTATATTGCCACGCAAGGCTCGTCTCTTTTGCTCTACATGTTCAGTTCCATTGTTTACAATAACTGTCATGCATAGGAATAAAACATAGTGAGATTATGTAAGGAGTGCATGCAGAAATCCAGAGTGATGGTAGCAACCTGTGGATAGACCTAAAACCAATAATAGCAGGCAGATAATGGCTTCAGTTAATAAATACAGATAATGGCTTCTTTGTTTCCCAGCCAACATGAAACTCATAGTAGACACCAGAGACTAACTAGATAGTAGATAGATACTATTGATAGCGGCCCCGATATGTACCCCACAACCATTTAAAAACTTAAGTTTGACCATTAGTTTGGAGCTGACTCAGAGTCTAATTGGTGAACAGGACGATAAAGTAGCATGTAATATTAAGCGATGCATAACGTAAGAAGACACGAAAGAGTGTGACCTCTCTTGCGGACCCGTGTAGTCCTCGAGGTCATCTGCTCGGTTGATGATGGTAATGCAGTTTTCATGGCTGCCAGCGGCGGGGAAGAAAATCTGAGGCGGCGAAAGACAGTCTGGAGGCCGGATCCTTGCTGTGTTGGACCCTTCTGTCATTGGAGCAGCTGAGCTGGGGTGGACGACGGTGCAGCAGGACCGGGACAAACCACGCAAGGTTTTCTTTGACAACTATCTGTAAGAGAAGTAATTCTGTAAGGGCTCGTTTGAATTGGAGGATTCCAACAATGCATGGATAGGAAATAGACAGGAATAGGATAGGAATGCATGTGCAAAACAGAGAATTTTAAAACACATGATTTCTGCCAATTTGGGTGTTTGATTCACAACAATTGGAAGATCACAGGATGCAAAGAAGCATGGTGAGATTAAGTCAAACCACAAGAAAATGTACGGTTATAATGCTATTATGCTACTATCTCTTAGTCTTGTGCTTCATGAATAGGAATTTGAAAAGGAGGACAAGTGAAAATTAAAATTCCTACGTTTTTTCTTTCAAGGAGACACTAAAGGAACAAATCCGTGTGCTAAGTGGACAATATATATAACATGTAGAGTAAAAAAGAGATGCAACAAGTGTACAACCTCTTTGGCGAAGCCATGTCGATCTCAGTGTGATTGGGTTGGCCGGTGAGGATGCTCCGGCTGACTTTGCTATCGGAGGAGGGGAAGAAGATCTTAGGCGTCTAGAGATGGAGCCCGAGGTACTGCTCCACTGTGATGGAGGGTTTCGTCGTTGGAGCAGCTCCGGTGAGTTGCACGACGCCGAGGCTGAAGCAGGACAAGAGAGACAACGAACAACGTTAACCTGAGTGGAATTCTAATAGCATCTCCAATACATGATGTAAAATACATAACCACAAAGTGCTAGATGTAAAATACATCAGCCGCTCATCTCCGAACTTAACTGTCGAAACTGAACTTAACTGTCGAAACTGAACCTAACTGTCGAAACTGAATTTTGCTGTCGAAACTAAATTTTGCTGTCGAAACTGAACGCACTAGCAAGGTGAGGCTACACGTCGGTCGACTGAATTTTTCATCTCTGGTCAGTCGATTTTGCAGCCGTTGGATACGAAATCAAGGGTCTGCGGTTCATCTTCAACCTCCACCCCTCCTGAGCCGCCAGCCACCACCGGCCAAACAGCAGCCCCCCGCCGCCCGCGGCCGGCGGTGCACCACCCCGCCCTCCCCGAAAACACTCCCCACCGCCAGTCCGCCGCCGCCCCGGCCATCCCTCTAGGCCTCCCCCGTGCCGAGCTTTTTCTCCGGCGATCCCCACGCCACCGTCCCACCAACGCCCCGCCACCGCCGGCGACCACCGTCCCCATCCTGAACCCTAAGATAGATAGTGGGTACCTCTCCGGCGAGCCCCCCTCCCCGCTGCAGCTGGTTCTTCCTTCACCCCGGCGAGCCCACCCCTTAGAAATCGACTGACCCAAAAGTCGATTCAGTCGACTAAAGTGTAGCCAAATCGGAGCAGCATCGCAAGCAAGAGCAAGAGCGAGAGCAGCAGCGCGAGCAAGAGCAATAGCAAGAGCAGACCAGGCAGGGGACCGAGAGCAAGAGCAGAGCAGCAGCGCGAGCGAGAGCTAAAGCAGCAGCAGCTCCTACTGATGTGGACGTCGCCGCCGAGGGAGTGACACCATGGAGGAAGTGGCCGGCGACACCGCCGTGGATGGAGCCGCGCCGTGTCGGCTCGGGACCGAGCGCCGGCAGCACCGTGAGATCGAATCAAGAAGAAAATGCGGTGATTAGTGTACAACCTCTTTGGTGGTGCCAATTAGGCCGCAGCTTCATCCGAGGAAATGGTGATGATGATGCTCTTCTGGTGGTGCAGGTGAAGACGACGGTGTGGGAATGGAGGTGGCGCGAAAGACGAGGGGAACGTCGGGGCAATTCCTTGGAGGTGGAGGACGGGGTGGCTGAACCGGCGGGACGATGAGATCGACGATGGATCCTCATCCGGTACGGTGGATGAGGGACGTCGAGGTGTTGTTGTGGACGACGTCGTCGGGGAAGAATCTCTGGCTGGGTGGCGGACGGATCAGGGTGTGGGGTTTCGTCGCGGGTTTTCGCGGCCTCGGTGTACGAATGGGTGGGCGGATGTGATGGCAGTGGGGAACCATGGCTTAGAGACGCGCTTGTCCAAAATGTGGGGTAAGTTACGAAAGTACCCCCCACTGATTTGAGGTGGTTCTTTCGGTTCAGGGGTACCACGGGCATTTGGCGTGTCGGGATTTCAGGAGGTGAGAATTTTCGCGCGCGTTGTAATTTCGGAATAGCAAGGCGTAGGTTGAGATGGAGGGAGTTGTCAGAGCACAACGGGACAAAGATATATCTTAAATATTTCGGGCTAACAAGGCGCGGGTTGAAATTTCCGGACAAGCCTAACGTGTATTGTACCAAATCAATGCGCACTACAAATGTCATTCAAAACTTTGAATTCATGTTATGTTCAATTAAAATATTTCGCTACGTGTATAATGCATGCAACCTACTACTCAAAGGAACATTTTAGTGCATTCCAAACGTATATACTACCGCTTCAATATGAACTAAATTTGAATAAGATCTACAGTAATGATTGTTGTGAAGTCAAAGCATTTGAATTCGTTTCTCTGTTTTAATAAGATCTACAATCATCATTATTGTCAAGTTAAACCATTGTTTGTGTATTATCTTCACATCACACCACATGATCAGTATCGAGTTACATATGAACTATGTGTACTATATGAACTCGAACTAGATTTTTTGAATCCACTTTATTTTGATTTCAAATCACATTACATTTCTAGCTCTAGCTAGATCTTCATAATCTAAACCATGTTTCATATGTATAATGTGTTTATCACATTATGTATGGTGCCCCGCCCCCTACGCCTACAAGTATTTAGATGTGAGTTGCAAACACCACACATTACCACAAATTCAAATAAAATGTGAGAATGTTCGATATATAGTATTGTTTAGATTGCTCGATATTTAGTTGTAAGCTGCAAACGCCGCACATTATCACAAATTCAAATAAAATATGAGATTGTTTGATGTATAGTATGGTTTAGATTGTTCGGCATTTAGCTGTGAGTTGCAAACGCCATGCATTATCACATTATGGTATAACATGTGCAAAGCACGTGTATCACCGCTATATTCATGCATGCAATGTTTAAAACACTATGATCTCCTATTCAAATATATGAATCCGCTTTCATATCAAATTATGATCTTTGTTAGTCTCTTACACCCACACAATCCTCTAACCTTTGTAGATACCACTAACTTTCTCTCGTGCATGCACACGCCCTCCTCGCCCTCCCCCTCCCTCGGCATTCTATCCACCGGGGACATTCATTTTTTTCTTTAGTTCGTTCTCCCAGAGTCTCCACAACTCCTTTTCGACACACACCGATCGATAAACCTCTCTAGCGATGCCTGCCTACAGCATACACACACAGCTTCAATCTCCTCCTTTATGTGTCCTTGCGTCGTGTCTCTCATATGGTCAGACACACGTGTAAACTCTCACCCCTCTTTTAATCGATCTCACAACCGCACACTCCTCCCCCTATCTAGCTAGTAGTTGGGCCTCTCGCACCACCTCCTAGCTCCATTCTCTCTGTCTATCCGTCTCGCTGGGCCTTATTTGCCTCTAACAAATGGACGTACACCGACTGATCTCTCGCTATACATATAGCCAGCTAGGTCCTTATAACTCGTTTTTACCCACACATCGATCGATCTACCTCATTAGTTGTGTCTCTCCCTTCCTCCGACAAACAACAATTGATCTACCGATCTAGTTAGGTTTGCTTACCAAACACATGGTTCCCCTTCATCATCCATGGATGCGTCCCGACAGATCTATCACACACAGGCACACACATAAAAACATCCCCACTCTTATTGATAACATTGCAGTTCCACCCTCAGTTTGTCCAGTAGGCCTCTCCCAACATCTCCGAGAAGCAACTCCATCACCCATCCAGCACTCTACCCCTCTCCCTCCCTCTCCCTCCCTCTCTCTCTCCTCTCTCTCTGTCCCATCATATTTCCCGTCCTTCAGTTATGTATGGATGTCGACCGATCTCCCTCAAGACATAGCTGGGTCTCTCCTTCTCAACACATATACAAGTCGTTCTACCTCTATAGTTAGGCCTCTGCCTACCCCTCCCCCACCCCCTCCCCCCCACACACACCGATACATCAAGCGCTCTAGTCATGTCTCCTTGCCACACGCAAACTTGACATGTGCCCTCTAACGTTCTGGTAGGCCAGTCGCCCTATATCTTTGACTTGCACACACACACACACACAATTTCGATGGCTCTCTTCATCGATCTTGCACCCACCCGTACTTGATCCTCTCTTCGACTCTATCGATAGCTATGACCCCTCCCTCTCTTCTCGTGGATTGCCCGACCCTCTATGTATGATATGGATAGGCCTCCATTTTACACACATTGCATGCAAAATTTTGTTTGAGATGTCATCGACACATATTCCCACAAATAATTCACGAAATCAACCCCCCACACCACCCCACCCCCCACCACAAAACAAAAAACACTCACGAACGCGGTTTTTATCTCTCACACACACCCACGTAGGCGGGGGACGTGCACGAAGAGAAGAGGTGCATGCACGGTGCACGTACTCCCGTCTCTTTCCCAACCACACCCACACGGGTACACGGTGGAGCTCATTTCTGTACGAAAAAGGCAGCCCACGTGGTAATTTGGCACGTGTACTGGTTGTCCACTTGGTGGAGGGAGGATCATCTACCACGGGTGAACAAACAAATTGCAACTTGACGCGTTATGTTAAATTAAAAAAAGAGGCAAACCATGTGGGGCCTACCTTAGAGGCAAGGCTCTATACACTGGAGTACTTTTGATGTGTCCCGTCAACTCGCAGAACCAGGAGAAGCTTGCTTAGTACGCCGTCTCCCCCGCCGACGGGCGCGGTGGCTCGCAGGATGAGGTGAAGCTTGCTCCTCCCTTGCCCATGCGTGCGGTGGCTCGCAGGACGAGGAGAAAACTTTACTACTCCCTCCGTTTACTCTAGTCCCTACTACCTTGGTTATAGAGATTATATCATATTGTTTGGAATATATATGTCTTTAGTAGATTTCAATATGAACTACTAGTACATACTCCAAACACTGATGTATATAGACATATTTTAGAGTGTACATTCACTCATTTTGCTCCGTATGTAGTAGCACTCTCCCTCGCCCCTCGACCCTCGCCCACGTGGTGGACGTGCAGCAATTCATTCAGTCTCGTATAGCCAGAACGATATATACTGCACTACCATTATTGCTCGACTTCCCGAAGAGGCGAAGAGCCAATCGCAAGGTTAATATTTTGGAGATGCCAAGCGCAAGATTATAGGAGAACGAGTAGTAGGTGCCGCGTCATTTATAAATAAATTTTTTTCTTCAGTGGCACGTACGCAATATGATAGTTTCATATGGAGAGAAAAGGAAACCACTCCACTATATACATAGTCAGGACGGGCCAGCCTACATGGTTGCTTGCTGGGGTTGCTCTCTTCACACTCTCTCGCACAAAACGACTATGGCCACATCTCTAACATCCCGGCGGATCACGTCCGTTTGGGGAAGGGGTGGATGCTTAATGTAGATGCGGTGGCCGTCGCCGACGGCGAAAACCCACTATCGGCACATCCGGATCAGGGGTCCCTGCCGTTCTCTCTCACAGAGCCGGTGAGGTTGCCTTCTTCCCTTGCTCACTGCCACGACGTGGGAAGTTGCCGCCTCCTGCCACCCTCCTCAAGGTTGAGCTACATCCCTCAGGTACAACTCCCTTTACAGCCAGCTTGCACCACTGCTCCAGCTGCCCACATCACTCCCTGTGGATATTTCTCTACTTCTTTGCCCCGCACATACCTGATACCTCTACTGGCTTCTACGTACTGTATTTGTGATGAGTTTATGTCTCATCAACTAGTCGTAGTAATCTTATTCTAATCACGCTTCTTCAATTTCTTTGCCACAGGGATGCTCATCTCGATTTTGGTGAAACTGCACAAAATGATCCGATGGTCAAAAGGTTGCAAACTTCATTTATTAGGAAGCTCGAACGTTCCCAGCAAATTGAAGCCTGGTCAGGGTTCACGGTTCAAGGGCTAGGGACTGCATGGATCGTTTTTTTGTTTAGCTGCCTCTGTTCCAAAATAAGTGTCAACTTTAGTAGTAGTACAACTTTGTACTAAAGTTTGCACAAAGGTGAGACACTTATTTTGGAACGGAGGGAGTACATATTTGCTATGATCTGTCAATCATTGAGATGCAATAGCATGCATGTTAGTCTCATTTGTATTTGATGAAATGTTGCAATGGGCAACCTTGGACGCAAGATACATGTAATAGGAGGTGGAAGCTTCATAGCATTGTACAAATTTATCTCGCTGATAAATTACAGTACGTACTAGTACTATACTAGTACTTCCTCCATTCCTAAATATAAGTCTTTGTAGAGATTTCACCATTAACCACATGCGGATGTATATAGATGCATTTTAAGTGTAGATTCATTCATTTTGTTCCGTATGTAGTTCACCTAGTGGAATCTCTACAAAGACTTATCTACTAGTAATAGCTAGCCCCCACTACTAGGACTTCTCTATCCTCTCCTTGAGCCACATCATCAAAATTGACGTAGCCATTAGATGAAGTAAATCAGTCATAATAGCCGTCTGATCTAGACGTTGAGAGGCTCCACACTAAGCCACATGCAAGCATGCAGAAATACTGTGGCACATGCATGTGAGTGGGTTTTAAATCACATCAACATGTCTGCATGCAAGCATGCACCGGTAGCATGCATGTAAGTGAGCTTTTAATTCCCATTAAAATGTCAAAAAGAAAAATATAATCCCACTATGCAGTAGGAGTTGGCTGATCTTTTTTACTTACGTGGGATGATCTAAATGATGATGGGAGTTTATTTAGTTTGGCTACCACATTTGTCATGCGGTTATAGATTTTTTTTAGTTCTATGAAATCGATAATTTTGCGCAGAGAGATATACCGCTGTTCCGCGGCAATGAGTGGGGACTCATCTAGTAATATTTAGGAATGGAGGGAGTACTATGTAAAGAGTTAGGTGTCGCACGGTGATAGTGTGAGGTGGGCCATGTAATCAATGAGCTTGCGTGTTTTCACTGCTCTTGCACTCCTCCGCTGTAAGAATGGAGAAAATTGTAATCTACTACCTCCTTTCGCCGAAAGTGTGGGACATCTAGCAGTCCTACCACCTCAGTAATAAAGACCAATGAGCCGTCAAATCACATAGACCCAGCAGTAAGTTGGACGGATGAAGCAACCATCACTCTTGCGCCAGTGAGAGGTCGCGTCCCCTCTGCCCAGGCATGAATGCGGCACCGATTCTTTGGAGCGGCGCTGACCGTTTCACGCAGGAAGCGCGCGCGGGTGGTGGAGGGGCTTTGGGTGGGCCAGGCTGGTCAGGAGCGGGCATGGCAGCTGTCCGCATGTCCCTACCGGACACGCCCGGAAACGAGAGGATGCACCAACTCTCGCGGCTAAAATCGTATACTACACACCATATCTCTGTAGGAGTAGGTCGATCTGTCGTACTCTCTAACACACACATGCTGTTAAACACACACACACACACGCACGCACCTTGGTCCCGTTGCACCTTCTAACGTGACTTATTACACCTAGACGGAGGGAGTAGTAAGTATACGAGATACGGTGGCACACTGACTTAAGTCGAATACAAGTGCCCAAAATTTGTGTGCATGTTATAATAAGGATTCACTTAAAATAGTACGTGAGCGAATAGAGGGATCAATTGGACAGTGTTCCCGAGCAGTAGCGAGATGTGTGAGGTAGTAAGATACACTGCTGGCGCTTTTAATTTGTTTGTTTCACCCTCTGACTGGTGGGACCCAACGTACTACGTGGAGAGAGGTAAGGTGACTAAGGCTGCATTATTTCTGCACCACTGTGGATAGTCTTACCACCAAAGCCACATGACAAGATTATGATTGAAATCCTAATGACTCCCACACACACAAACCAAAAAAACATGGCATGCCTGTCACACGAATGCAGAAATGTATAAAAGGTTATTTTCCTCTCGTTGAACATAACGGGAGGGTTGTGTAGCTGGTTAGCCTGTTCGCTCATCAAACTTGAGGTCTCGGGTTCGATAACTACACTTGAGCATAATTTTTGCCAGGAGGATTCTTTGACTGGTCAAAATGTTTTCTAGGGTTTGCACGCTTCACACTCTCTCTCCAGTATATATATACACGCTGGAGCCTCAACGCTTGTAGTTGCTCTCTTCACACTCTCTCGCCCTCTCCCGCTGGAGCCTCAACACTTGTACTTGCTCTCTTCACACTCTCTCACCCTCTCCAGATCTAAACAAGACTTCGTTGGCCTCTCTCTCCCCTCACTGCTGCTCAAAGAGCCTGTGACGCCCCAGATTCAATCGTACACTAATCATGCACGCAAACGTGTATGATCAAGATCAGGGACTCACGGGAAGATATCACAACACAACTCTAAAACATAAATAAGTCATACAAGCATCATAATACAAGCCAGGGGCCTCGAGGGCTCGAATACAAGTGCTCGATCATAGACGAGACATCGGAAGCAACAATATCTGAGTACAGACATAAGTTAAACAAGTTTGCCTTAAGAAGGCTAGCACAAACTGGGATACAGATCGAAAGAGGCACATGCCTCCTGCCTGGGATCCTCTTAACTACTCCTGGACGTCGTCAGCGGGCTGCACGTAGTAGGGGCACCTCCGGTGTAGTAGGGGTCGTCGTCGACTGTGGCATCTGGCTCCTGGACTCCAGCATCTGGTTGCGACAACCAGAAAGAAAGGAAAAGGGGAAAAAGGGGGGAGAAAGCAACCGTGAGTACTCATCCAAAGTACTCGCAAGCAAGGAACTACACTACATATGCATGGGTATATGTGTAAAGGGCCATATCGGTGGACTGAACTGCAGAATGCCAGAATAAAAGGGGGATAGCTAATCCTGTCGAAGACTACGCTTCTGGCAGCCTCCGTCTTGCAGCATGTAGAAGAGAGTAGATTGACGTCCTCCAAGTAGCATCTCCAAGTAGCATCTCCAAGTAGCATCGCATAGCATAATCCTACCCGGCGATCCTCTCCTCGTCGCCCTGTAGAAAAGCGATCACCGGGTTGTCTGTGGAACTTGGAAGGGTGTGTTTTATTAAGTATCCGGTTCTAGTTGTCATAAGGTCAAGGTACAACTCCAAGTCGTCCTGTTACCGAAGATCACGGCTATTCGAATAGATTAACTTCCCTGCAGGGGTGCACCACATAGCCCACCATGCTCGATCCCATTTGGCCGGACACACTTTCCTGGGTCATGCCCGGCCTCGGAAGATCAACACGTCGCAGCCCCACCTAGGCAAAACAGAGAGGCCATCACGCCGGTCTAAACCTAAGCGCACAGGGGTCTGGGCCCATCGCCCATAGCACACCTGCACGTTGCGAGGGCGGCCGGAAGCAGAACTAGCCCCCTTAATACAAGAGCAGGCTTACGTTCCAATCCGGCGCGCGCCGCTCCGTCGCTGACGTCTGAAGTGCTTCGGCTGATACCACGACGCCGGGATACCCATAACTACTCCCGCATAGATGGTTAGTGCGTATAGGCCAGTAGCCAGACTCAGATCAAATACCAAGATCTCGTTAAGCGTGTTAAGTATCCGTGAATGCCGAACAAGGCCAGGCCCACCTGTCTCCTAGGTGGTCTCAACCCGCCCTGTCGCTCCGCCACAAAGTAACAGTCGGGGGCCGTCGGGAACTCAGGCCCACCACTACCTGGATGGAGCCACCTGTCCTTTCAGCCCCCAACTCCGAACAGTATCACAGGTAATGTAACAGTGTAAAGTATATAGTATATGCCCGTGATCACCTCCCGAAGTGATCACAGCCCAGTAGTATAGCATGGCAGACGGACAAGAGTGTAGGGTCACTGATGGAACACTAGCATCCTATACTAAGCATTTAGGATTGCGGGTAAGGTATCAATGACTGTAGCAGCAATGACAGGCTATGCATCAGAATAGGATTAATGGAAAGCAGTAACATGCTACACTACTCTAATGCAAGCAGTATAGAGAAGAGTAGGCGATATCTGGTGATCAAAGGGGGGGCTTGCCTGGTTGCTCTGGCAAGAAGGAGGGGTCGTCAACTCCGTAGTCGAACTGGGCAGCAGCAGCGGTCTCGGAGTCTACCGGAAAGGAGTAACGGAGGGGGAACACAATAAATAACGGAGCAATCAAATGTAACACAAAGCAAGATGCGACAATACGTTGTGCTAGGGGTGACCTAACGTAGGGATGGGCGATACCGGTGAAGGGGGAAACATCCGGGAAAATATCCCCGGTGTTTCGTGTTTTCGGGCAGAGGAGCCGGAGGGGGAAAGTTGCGAGTTCGATAGGTTAGGGGTGTGTTGCGGACAAACGGACTGCGTATCCGGATTCGTCTCGTCGTTCTGAGCAACTTTCATGTTGAAAATATTTTAATCCGAGTTATGGATTAAAAGATATGATTTTCTAAAGATTTTATTAATTTCTGGAATTTAATTAATTATTTAATTAATTCAAAAAATGGATTTATGACATCAGCATGATGTCATGCTGACGTCAGCAGTCAACGTTGACCGTTGACCTGGTCAACCTGACATGTGGGTCCAGGGGGACCTACCTGTCAACCTCTAATTAGGTTAATTAGGGTTTAGGTTAATTTAATTATAGTTTAATTAAACTTAACTAGTTAATTAAATTAATTAAATCGGATTAATTAACTTAATTAATTGCTTAATTAATTAATAATTTTATTAAATCATTTTTATTTTTATTAATTTTTTTAATTCCTTTTTTTAAGGGGGGGTGGGGCCCGTTTGTCTGTGCCACAAAGACCTTAGCGGATCGGGCGCGCCCGATCGGGCGGTGCGGGCGAAGGGGCACCCGCACGCGAGGCCACCAGGGGCGAGGCGGGGCGCCAGAATCCGGCGGGGTAGGGGGGAAAGGGCCGGCCAGCTCCGGCGAGCGGCGGGAACGGGCAGCAGGGGGCTCGGCGGCGCGGACGGCGCCGGCGTGGGCGCACGGGGCGCAGGGGCGCGACCATGGACGGGGCGAGATCGGGCACGGCGTCGCCCGAGCGGGAGCGCCGGCTAGCAGGGCGGGACGCTGGTGGCCAGGGCTGCGCGCCGGCGCGGCGCAGTAGCAGGGCCACTGCGGGATGGAAACGGGGCGACGGTGCGGGGAACCGACGAGCGAGGGTGGAGGTGGCCGCGGACGACTGTGGCAGGGCGGCGGGTGCGGACCGTGGGCGCGGGCGTCGTCTGGGGCCAAGTGGGAGCACGACGAGGCCGACAGGTGACTACGGGCGGCAGGCCACGCGGGCACAGGCAGGGGGCGCGGGCGCGGCTAGGGCGCCCGGCGCGCGTGCGGGCGCCGTTGAGCGAGGCCATGGCCGAAGTGGCCGGAGCAGGGGAGGAGGAGGAGATGCCGGAGCCTCACCATGGGGCCGCGGGGTCTAGGCAGCAGTGCTCGGGGTCGATGGGCGACGGGGGAGAGGAGGCATCGACGAGGTGGTCCTCGGGTGCGGCGTCCTGCGAAGCCAGGGCGACGACGATGACTGGGGGGTCCGTCAGTGGAGGGGTCGACGGCGAGGGCAGCGAGGTGAGGCGGTTGACGGCGACAAGCGCGGGGAAGGGCGCCGGCGCCCGATCCAGATCTGGATCGGGAGGAGACGAGGGAGAGAGGGAAACGTGGGGGGAGGAGTGGGTAGTGGGCTAGGGTTCGGTGTCCCCAGGGGTTAGTAGGTGAGGTGGGGGCCGGCCTGGGCCAGTGGGCTGACCGGCGGGCCGTCTGGCCCGGTTGGCCGGGGGTTTATTTTATTATGTTTTCTGGTTTTCTTTTCTTTTTATTCTCTTTCCTTTCTGTTTTATTTTAGTTATACTTTATTTTTAGTTTAGTAAAATATGACAATAGCTCCAAAAATAGTGTTTCAAAATAACCCACTACCCTAAAAAGTTTGGTGACTAATAAGCTAGTTTAACATTTGTTTATTAATTTAATAGTATTCAATTAATTGTTTTTGCTACAGTTTTATCTAGTTAAGTGCATTTAAATTTTTTTATAATCACTTGGCTTATCCACCAACATTACTTATGAATTATTTGGCTCACTCCGAACATTTTAGTTTTAATATTTGAAATCTTTTATTGTTTGCTTGATTATGAATTTGAATTCGAATCGGTTTCGAATCATTGCAAGGTTAGCAACAGTAACCGAGGTGACGTGGCATGATTAGCATGGGATTACTGTAGCATGATTATCCGGGCGTCACAATTCTCCTCCACTACAAGAAATCTCGTCCCGAGATTTAAGAGGGGGACTAGGGGGTAAGGTCTGGTTACGAAATTCTAACGAACCTCTCGGTCTTGGTTGCTCTTCTCGAAGCAGTTGATTCATTACATTGATGTCTTCATTTTTCTGCTTCAGGTCATTGAGATGAAAAGTCGACATCCTTTCTTCGGAAACTCCATCGTACTTACGAATAGGTAACGGGGTAGATTGGAAACGACAGAATGCTATAAGGGTAATAATCTGGGATTAACCCATGAATGAGCATATGAGTACCTCTCGAGTTGAACAAAATAAACACATCGAGAGTAAAGTTGGAAGGTACAATAAGAAGTTTCAAGCAGCCAGGCAATCGTTCAATGCCTAGACATAAGGTGAAAGGGGTTCCAAGCAACGGAATAATTATTGTTTCCGATGCCAGAATTGATGATCTCATCGGAAGGTGGCTCATGAATTACGTACGAGTCCACGCGAGAGGAATAACTTTGGGAACAGGGGGTGTACAGGAGAGTCAGGTTTCGATCCTGTGGAACTATGGGTTATGGGCCCACCATGTGGGTTAAAAGTAGGAAGGGCGGAGACGTCTTGCGTGATCATGCAAGAAAGGCATGTCAGAGGATAGCCTGTCGATTATGTTGGCAACAATGTCGATACCAGGGGCGAGGGACGAAGAGAACCATTTTCCTGCTCGTTGAACGAGGCGGACCAATAGGCAATGTTCCCGTCCATCGGTGGTTACCGGAATGTCATCAACAATAGTAACAAGGTCTTACTGACAGAGTTGTACATCGAGGTGTTTGCACAAGCAGTGGATTATTACTGCTTATATCATATAGATCATAGAAAAGGTTTAAACAAACCAATGGAAGGAAAATATGATCATCAGATTAAACAGAACAATGGAAAGGAAAATATGTTTAAACACATATTTCGAGGGTATATCCTTCCCAAGGACAAGCAGAGCAAGATATCCATGACAGGATATAAAGTAGAAAACCATTTAGGTAAGGGGGGAGGAATCTCATGATATTACTCATACAACGGTGTTAGGATAATTGATAATTAAAATATAGCATCGTGCTTCAAACGTGCCTTTTGAAAATCGGAGTACCATTGACATGCTTCGAGATAGCAGTGACATGGTCTTCAGGTGAAGATCAGACTTTGGAAACACGAAGGATCCATCAAGAATAACTTGTAGAATAAGTCCTACAATTTCCTCATGGATGAATGGATAACCTTGCTGAAAGGAATCTATAATGATAGGTCCTCCAGCCGGGGGGGGGGGGTGCTAGGCATGACATCATGTTACCGGGTCATCAAAGGATCAACGTCATAACTCTTGGAAAGTTGTCCCAACCATCATATCTGACCGAGATTCAGATCCGATTGGTGTCAGGATACCTGAGACTCAGGATGTCTGAGAAGAAAAGGCGCAACACAAATCGTTGAAATGGCATTGCAAGCTTCTCGGGAAATGAACTATGAGAGCGGGTTTCTGAAGCAATAGTTCACCATTAAACCAAGGAGAGGACAAGGAGGTGTCTGGTGAACTCAACGGCAATTCACTGAGATTCCCAAAAGATGGATTTCCACCATTAAGTGAACAAGGAGATAACATTTGTCAGATCAACTGATATAAGGAAGTATGCTCGAGGAAAACATACACAATTAAACATTGGTTGAAGGGTGCGCCCGAAGTACGGGTTGGGTTGCACGACCAATGTTAGAATGGTGATTCAATTAGCGAAGGACTTAGAATGAACTATCGCCCATTCACTTCAAAGCAATAGGGTTGCTAGAAGTTTTGAATTCACACGTCATAGCTCCATTGTCGGTATTCCAGTTGAAAACAATACGGGGACCAAGGAATGAACGAAGATGGCAAGAAGTATTAAGATATCAAGAATTATTAAGAGGTGGTGAAATTCTCACCACATTCTTGACAAAAAGTGATGGTAATACTTCCGAGGTAAGGAAGATCAACTGCTGGGTAGCAGTGATCTCAAGGTTTACACAAAACGTGAACAAGTTGTGTTGAACGGAAGGCAATAAAGTGGTCGATGAGAACAGGAATCATCGAGGGGCAAGGATGGTATTACCCATCATGAATTCAATTGAATTCCTGGAAGAGCTCATAAGGTTGATGGTGATCACGACACAATTGTCGAGAGATTTCATGCAGATGTAGTCAATCAGCGACGACATCAAGTCAAAGGAATGATGAAGCAAGAGGTTATTGGAACCACAGTTACGACACAAACTCGAACTCAAGCTTGTTGTTTAAGGTGAAAGGGTATGACGAGAAAAAAAATCGACGTAAGGTTAGTTCATCGTCGAAAATTGGTGCTCCGAGAATAAGGACCAGGTAGCACCGTTAGAATCATCACGACAATGATATAGCCAAACAGGCTAGGAATGGCGTGATCGGGTACAAACTCGTACTTATAGAAGCTTACTGAAGAGTTGTTGAACCGTAGAGCGGACTCGGTTCAGTTATCGGTGTCTTTGAGTGTTCAATAACTCCAAGCCCATGAAAAATTGTAATCGGTGAGTATGTAGTACTTGATGAAGAACTCATAAGAAATTATGCAGTTCGAAGATAATCTCGAGAGACCAGGTGGTAATACTCGATGACAGATCAAACTAGAAGTTGAACTGGGGTATTGCTCTATAGAAGACAAGTGCTTAAACTTGCACAAGACATGATATTTAAAGGAGAACATGGTCAGAACCACGATTGCAAAAAGGCCAGATCTCAGATATAAGATGAACTTATACCAAGGGAATAATTGATTTTAAAAGAAGCTTCGATGAGAAGATGTACATCGTGTCCATGGGCATGAACGCAAAGTTCAAGGTCGACTCCCACTTCTCCAATGCACAACCTTTCATTCACTTCTCGCGCTCAATGAAGTTGTAGTTTTGAAATTTTATCTGGCAAAATACCAGAAGAGTACGACTCGTGAAAACTTTCGAGTTCACACCTATTAAGGAAGGCATAGGTTCAACCCATTGGGGCATCTTAGAATCATATACCAAATCTTCAGAAGTAATTAACTCAAGCTCAAAGGCAGAGCATGGTTGAGAAAGCAGAGCATACAATTTACCAAAGGCATTATGTATCAGAGGAAAGGCTCACAAGGTTATTGAATAGGAAGGGCGTTGTCAGATAAAATCCAACAAAGGATCTGGTGGTCCACAAGGGATCTGAAGTGAGCATCGGTACTCAACTAGAGGAAGAAGATTGCAAGGAGATCAGATTATAGAAACAACTGACTAACTCAATTGTCAAATGCAAAGGAATTATGATTTCCAAATCAAGGGATCAGAAGCAATGCTCTGAGTAGGGATGGATAAGTTGAATAGCCTTAGGGTACAATCAATGACAATTGGATTGGTCGAGAACCAATTCCAGTTAAAAGAATGGCAGCTTAGCCGGAGAAGTAATTTATAAGGATCAATGATGATTGCGTGCATTCGCAAACATATTGAGTCAACAGACTCAAAATGATAATGACAAGGAATGTCATTAAGACTACGAGACTTATGGGATTAACTATAATGCGAGCAAACAAGAATTTCAAGAGCCAAAGGCTCCAGAGGATTTTCGGAAGATCGAATAGTATTTTGAAGACTTTTGTGAAACTCATGAACAACTAGGGATGAGCGGATACTTGACAAGTGCGGCGATTTATTTGAAGGGGTATTCATGTGGCAAAGAACTGCTAGGCAGTAGGCACGAAGTATTCTCGGAACAATAGAGAAAACTTCGGGTATCTTGTAATAACAAGAACAATGGGGAATGATCGTAAGAATGGCAAGTGTAAGTAGTTATCCATAAGGATTTATCGGTGGTCGGGAATAGCAAAAGTGATGGGCACAAAGTCTCGAGAGAATATCAAAGAGTATCTCCGAAATCTTCTGGTGCAGTCGGTGACCATCTGGACTGAAGGGGCTCTCCGGGAGAAAGTATTTTCGAGAACCTAAAGTTAGTTTTCAGTAAAAATCGTTTAACCCGAGTAGAAGAGGGTTCAGAATCCCAGAGTAAAGGTCGAGGAGTAAAAGATCCTAATACCACCCGATGGCGACGTGGGCCCATGGGCCACACAGCCATGTTAGTAAAAGTTTTGCAATGTCTAGACTCGACTTCGGCCAAGGAGTTGGAAAGGGGGATTCCTACAGGCAGTCGGCTCTGATACCAACTTGTGACGCCCCCGATTCAATCGTACACTAATCATGCACGCAAACGTGTACGATCAAGATCAGGGACTCACGGGAAGATATCACAACACAACTCTAAAACATAAATAAGTCATACAAGCATCATAATACAAGCCAGGGGCCTCGAGGGCTCGAATACAAGTGCTCGATCATAGACGAGTCAGCGGAAGCAACAATATCTGAGTACAGACATAAGTTAAACAAGTTTGCCTTAAGAAGGCCAGCACAAACTGGGATACAGATCGAAAGAGGCGCAGGCCTCCTGCCTGGGATCCTCCTAACTACTCCTGGTCGTCGTCAGCGGGCTGCACGTAGTAGTAGGCACCTCCGGTGTAGTAGGGGTCGTCGTCGACGGTGGCGTCTGGCTCCTGGACTCTAGCATCTGGTTGCGACAACCAGAAAGAAAGGAAAAGGGGAAAAAGGGGGGAGAAAGCAACCGTGAGTACTCATCCAAAGTACTCGCAAGCAAGGAACTACACTACATATGCATGGGTATATGTGTAAAGGGCCATATCGGTGGACTGAACTGCAGAATGCCAGAATAAAAGGGGGATAGCTAATCCTGTCGAAGACTACGCTTCTGACAGCCTCCGTCTTGCAGCATGTAGAAGAGAGTAGATTGACGTCTTCCAAGTAGCATCTCCCAGTAGCATCTCCAAGTAGCATCGCATAGCATAAACCTACTCGGCGATCCTCTCCTCGTCGCCCTGTAGAAAAGCGATCACCGGGTTGTCTGTGGAACTTGGAAGGGTGTGTTTTATTAAGTATCCGGTTCTAGTTGTCATAAGGTCAAGGTACAACTCCAAGTCGTCCTGTTACCGAAGATCACGACTATTCGAATAGATTAACTTCCCTGCAGGGGTGCACCACATAGCCCAACACGCTCGATCCCATTTGGCCGGACACACTTTCCTGGGTCATGCCCGGCCTCGGAAGATCAACACGTCGCAGCCCCACCTAGGCAAAACAGAGAGGCCAGCACGCCGGTCTAAACCTAAGCGCACAGGGGTCTGGGCCCATCGCCCATAGCACACCTGCACGTTGCGAGGGCGGCCGGAAGCAGAACTAGCCCCCTTAATACAAGAGCAGGCTTACGTTCCAATCCGGCGCGCGCCGCTCCGTCGCTGACGTCTGAAGTGCTTCGGCTGATACCACGACGCCGGGATACCCATAACTACTCCCGCGTAGATGGTTAGTGCGTATAGGCTCGTAGCCAACTCAGATCAAATACCAAGATCTCGTTAAGCGTGTTAAGTATCCGCGAATCGCCGAACAGGGCCAGGCCCACCTCTCTCCTAGGTGGTCTCAACCTGCCCTGTCGCTCCGCCACAAAGTAACAGTCGGGGACCGTCGGGAACCCAGGCCCACCTCTACCTGGATGGAGCCACCTGTCCTTTCAGCCCCCAACTCCGAACAGTATCACAGGTAATGTAACAGTGTAAAGTATATAGTATATGCCCGTGATCACCTCCCGAAGTGATCACAGCCCAGTAGTATAGCATGGCAGACGGACAAGAGTGTAGGGTCACTGATGGAACACTAGCATCCTATACTAAGCATTTAGGATTGCGGGTAAGGTATCAATGACTGTAGCAGCAATGACAGGCTATGCATCAGAATAGGATTAACGGAAAGCAGTAACATGCTACACTACTCTAATGCAAGCAGTATAGAGAAGAGTAGGCGATATCTGGTGATCAAAGGGGGGGCTTGCCTGGTTGCTCTGGCAAGAAGGAGGGGTCGTCAACTCCGTAGTCGAACTGGGCAGCAGCAGCGGTCTCGGAGTCTACCGGAAAGGAGTAACGGAGGGGGAACACAATAAATAACGGAGCAATCAAATGTAACACAAAGCAAGACGCGGCAATACGTTTTGCTAGGGGTGACCTAACATAGGGATGGGCGATACCGGTGAAGGGGGAAACATCCGGGAAAAATATCCCCGGTGTTTCGTGTTTTCGAGCAAAGGAGCCGGAGGGGGAAAGTTGCGAGTTCGATAGGTTAGGGGTGTGTGGCGGACAAACGGACTGCGTATCCGGATTCGTCTCGTCGTTCTGAGCAACTTTCATGTTGAAAATATTTTAATCCGAGTTACGGATTAAAAGATATGATTTTCTAAAGATTTTATTAATTTCTGGAATTTAATTAATCATTTAATTAATTCAAAAAATGGATTTATGACATCAGCATGATGTCATGCTGACGTCAGCAGTCAACGTTGACCGTTGACCTGGTCAACCTGACATGTGGGTCCAGGGGGACCCACCTGTCAACCTCTAATTAGGTTAATTAGGGTTTAGGTTAATTTAATTATAGTTTAATTAAACTTAACTAGTTAATTAAATTAATTAAACCGGATTAATTAACTTAATTAATTGCTTAATTAATTAATAATTTTATTAAATCATTTTTATTTTTATTAATTTTTTAATTCCTTTTTTTAAGGGGGGGTGGGGCCCGTTTGTCTGTGCCACAGAGGCCTTAGCGGATCGGGCGCGCCCGATCGGGCGGTGCGGGCGAAGGGGCACCCGCACGCGAGGCCACCAGGGGCGAGGCGGGGCGCCAGAATCCGGCGGGGTAGGGGGGAAAGGGCCGGCCAGCTCCGGCGAGCGGCGGGAACGGGCAGCAGGGGGCTCGGCGGCGCGGACGGCGCCGGCGTGGGCGCACGGGGCGCAGGGGCGCGACCATGGACGGGGCGAGATCGGGCACGGCGTCGCCCGAGCGGGAGCGCCGGCTAGCAGGACGGGACGCTGGTGGCCAGGGCTGCGCGCCGGCGCGGCGCAGTAGCAGGGCCACTGTGGGACGGAAACGGGGCGACGGTGCGGGGAACCGACGAGCGAGGGTGGAGGTGGCCGCGGACGACTGTGGCAGGGCGGCGGGTGCGGACCGTGGGCGCGGGCGTCGCCTGGGGCCAAGTGGGAGCACGACGAGGCCGACAGGTGACTACGGGCGGCAGGCCACGCGGGCACAGGCAGGGGAGGAGGAGGAGATGCCGGAGCCTCACCATGGGGCCGCGGGGTCTAGGCAGCTGTGCTCGGGGTGGAAGATGGGGACGCGACGCCGGCGAGGAGGAGATCCCGCGAGGAAGAGGAAGGCGACGGTGGCCGCGGCGTCGTGAGCATCGGGGTCGATGGGCGACGGGGGAGAGGAGGCGTCGACGAGGTGGTCCTCGGGTGCGGCGTCCTGCGAAGACAGGGCGACGACGATGACTGGGGGGTCCGTCGGTGGAGGGGTCGACGGCGAGGGCAGCGAGGTGAGGCGGTTGACGGCGACAAGCGCGGGGAAGGGCGCCGGCGCCCGATCCAGATCTGGATCGGGAGGAGACGAGGGAGAGAGGGAAACGTGGGGGGAGGAGTGGGTAGTGGGCTAGGGTTCGGTGTCCCCAGGGGTTAGTAGGTGAGGTGGGGGCCGGCCTGGGCCAGTGGGCTGACCGGCGGGCCGTCTGGCCCGGTTGGCCGGGGGTTTATTTTATTTTGTTTTCTGGTTTTCTTTTCTTTTTATTCTCTTTCCTTTCTGTTTTATTTTAGTTATACTTTATTTTTAGTTTAGTAAAATATGACAATAGCTCCAAAAATAGTGTTTCAAAATAACCCACTACCCTAAAAAGTTTGGTGACTAATAAGCTAGTTTAACATTTGTTTATTAATTTAATAGTATTCAATTAATTGTTTTTGCTACAGTTTTATCTAGTTAAGTGCATTTAATTTTTTTTTATAATCACTTGGCTTATCCACCAACATTACTTATGAATTATTTGGCTCACTCCGAACATTTTAGTTTTAATATTTGAAATCTTTTATTGTTTGCTTGATTATGAATTTGAATTCGAATCGGTTTCGAATCATTGCAAGGTTAGCAACAGTAACCGAGGTGACGTGGCATGATTAGCGTGGGATTACTGTAGCATGATTATCCGGGCGTCACAGAGCCGGCAGGATCCGCCCACCGGGAAGGGAAGGAGGCTTAACGCTGTCGCCGTCGGCGAGGGAGGGAATCCACTACCGGCGCTGCTGTTCACTTTCCACCCAGCGGCGGCGCGGGAGGGCCTCCGACCCCTTCTTCTTCGCCACTATCCCGTCGCCCACCGAACCACGCCCCAAGAACCTTAAGGTATATTTTACTTACTCCACATGCATTTCTCTATCTGCATGTATACCATGAATCTAGGACGTGGTTCAAAGAGGAAAGGAGTGGGGGAAAGTAGTGGGAAAAGTTGTATATAGCATGAATCTAGGACGTGGTTCAAAGAGGAAATGAAGGGGGAAAGTTGTATAGCATGAATCTAGGACGTGGTTCAAAGAGGAAAGGAATGGGGGAAAGTAGTGGGGAAAGTTGTATCGCATAAATCTAGGACGTGGTTCAAAGAGGAAAGGAAGGGGCGAAAGTACTAGTTCAAAAAGGAAAGGAAGGGACAAGGCTGTAGAGTTTGAGCAGGACTAGATTTGCTGCGCTCACATAGGGAAAGGTGTCTAAAGATAACAAAACTGGGACCAACACAAATATGCTCCTTGGTTGTTTGTTCTTTGTTGCAACAGACTGTGCATGACCACAGTACATCGGTAGATGCACATGGTGCTGGTGCATCCACTGTCCCGTGCAACTCATTAGGTGTTGTTAATCTATGGCCCTGTTTGGTTAAAAACTCCCTAGTCCCTACCTGCTTGGTTCCAGGGACTAAACATGGACTAGAGGTTATTAAATGACATGATAAAAGACCATTTTACCTCTAGTAATGAACTAATAGAAACAAGGTGCGATGCGTGGCAGGGGCAACTGTTGGAAAAAGTCCCAAAAAGACTCCCTCGGGGTCTTCTTTCCTTAGTCCCAAATGCCCACTTTTAGTCCCGAAAAGTCCCTCCTGTTTGGTTTAGATGTGACTGACATGGAGTTTTTTTAGTCCCTACACCAAAATGTCCCTGTAAACAAACACCTAATGCCGCTGGAAAATTGATGCAATGCCACAGTTAAAAGCAAATTACATGTTTAACGAATTTTATTGTTAACATAATCTCTATGTTAATATTAATCAATGCCACTGTTTGAGAAATGCTACTGTCTTGCTTTCTTTCCCATTTAGATAAGGTAGATGCTTCTTTTTGTTGGCTTCTGTGTCATCCACCGTTATTGACCACTAATTGTTTCCTTTGCACCTCTGTATAAATAGGGTTATCTACTTCACCTCGTTGCCATTGTGACCTTTTGTTGCACTGCACAAAACACTTTTGTTTTAAGAGTGTTTTGTGCAGTTCAACCAAAATGTCACACCGAAACGTTGCTTGATTGCTTGATCTTAGGAGAACTGCACAAGAGGAGATCTTACTTCCTATCCATTAACGTGAATTTGGTTCAGATCTTCTTCTTGTGAGTTGTTTGAATTTCGCATCATGAGAGGTTAGTACTAGCCTTCTTTCACAGGATTCTACAGTGTGCTTTCATATGTTGTGCTACTTGTACGATAGTGTTGCTTGATTTTAGTGAACTACACAAATGGAGACAAGACTTCCAATCTGTATGTGCACTGTAATATCCCATTGAGGTAAGATAAGGATATTTCACAACTACAGGCCTGTATTTTGCCACTTTCATCAGAAAATTAAGTTTAGTACTATACTTGTGCTCCCTAATTGACATGCCAAATCTTACATTGAAGGCAAAGCTTGTCTGTTATTGAACCAAGTGATGACGGGGAAGAACAAGCGGAAGAAAAACAAAAATCAACTCCATGTGCTGTAATGAAGCACTGGAACTGTGATGACACAGGTAATGATATAGTTTTGCATCTTAATTTATTGCTATGGCTGGAACGAGCAATTGTTTTTCCACTGATTTGATGCCATACGTAATTATCTCTACTTGTGCAAATAGGGATCTTCTTTGAAGATATCATATACTTTAGTGGAACTGCACAAGAAGATGTTGGAAACATTAAACTAATCGAGGAGTATATAGTAAGCATGGCCAACCCTGTAGATAGCAACAGATGGTTCTCGATAAGTGCTTCATCTATATGATCTACAGAATCAGCCTCCTGACAAAGGTTGGTACTCGCTCACTGATTTCATCCATATGATTGAGCTTTGTCATCTCTATTGGTGTTGTGCTACTATTTAGATACTGTCATGAAAAAGTGGTATTGTCCTTGGGAAGTGCTTCATCTGTGTTGTTTTAAATATTTCCTTTCCTTTTTTTCGAGCAAACATGGAAGCTAGCATTTAGTAGTCCTCTTGTCTTTGCACAACAGGATCATCTTCCTCTGAAGAAGAATATGGAGTACGTGAAGTGACTAGTTCCGATTATGCCAGGATAACGAAGCAATGTCTATCTTCTCATCAGAAGGAGCAGTTGAAGGATGGTTACATTACTCCCCACAAGACCAAACTAACTTCAGCTCAGAAGGACTGACAAATCTCCATTTTTTTGCTGTGATGCGCGAGTACAATGTTGTTCTAGGATTCTTTCTAGTGAGTTCCATTTTTCTAAAAGTGTGCTCTACATGGACCATGTATGTGCCTGTTGAAACTGTCAATTCATAGTACACTTTGCTTTATACTAATCACTTTTTTGTATTTGTGCAAACATGGGTGCTCAGCTTGATTTCAACGGGAACTGCACAAAATGTTCATGAATACATCGAATCATTCATTTCCACCACAAGAAAGGAGGTGCCCATAAGTTCAAGGCGTTGCAACATATAAGGGCGAAATCATACAAGCTACGCACGAATTTGGTTGATTTTGGTGGAACTGCACAAAAAGAACAGCTGGTTTATTTAGCACGAGGTGCCATGTCAATGTCCGAACTGATGGCAAACCCTGCCCATTCCACAATCATAGGCATTTGATATTTTGGAATGGGACAACCTTATCAAATTTTGCTCATTGATTTTAGCAAGATATGCGTTTGATATTTTTGAATGGGACGCCCTTTGCTGTCAGCAGCGGCGATCAATTTTTTATTTATTCTTTAGTTGTGAACTAAATATTGCCTCTGACATGTGAGTCGCTGAGATGCATAATCATCGATTGTTTTGAATGTTCTCTATGAATTGCCAGGCCTGTGTGTTTGATTGCAATGTACAGAAACGCTAAAAAGCTGCTCAAACTCTTTGTACTCCTTCTGTTCCTTTTTACTTCGCACATTGTGAAAGTGCATACTTTTTTTGTATAAGATTGGTCAAAGTAGAGATACTTTAACTGCAGACAAAACTTGTATGCAGACTAGAAAGGACCGGAGGGAGTACATGTGAAACTGCTGCAAACGTGGTGATCACCCTGGGAATAATGCTAGTACATATTGTTTTGCATGTTCATCCAGTGCCAATGATACATGAATTCAAACTAATCGAAATAAATTCATTCATACACGGTCGGATTTCATATAAACATGCCGGATTTCATTACATTTCATACATTCTTCAACTAAAAAGGGGTGTTTGTGGCCGCGTGCATCTCCCAGATGCAGAGGCCGGGGGTCATCCTCCTTTTCAAAAAAAAACTAAAAAGGGGTGTGCTGGAGGTATAATTAATTAACCGAAGCTACCCACCTGTGTCCCGCTGAGCCGAACAGAAGCTTCAGTGACTTAACTGCAGGTGCAGTTGCGTAACTGACATGTGGCCTGTTGGGCCCACGTGTCAGTCAGCCAACTGCACCAGCAGTTAAGTAGAAGAAGCGTTCTTCTCCAGCGCAGCTCTCCGACTCCACGTCGCCGCCAAGAAGCTAACCGGCCGTCAATGGTCAACCTGCCTAGCTTGGCTTCAACCGGAGGGTAGCAGCGGTGGCCTTACTTGGACCCGAGCGGCGGCGACCTACCGTGTTCTACTCTTCCTTGTTTTCTGTGTGGCGCAGCCTCGTTGGCAGCGGGGTGGGGCCTCGGCGGAGCCGGCGATGCCTCTGTCTCGTTGCCGGCGGGCGGCGCCTGAGTGGAGCGGTGGAAATCCTCCCCCATGTTGCCGGCACGGTGGGGCCTCAGCTGAGCCGACGATGTCCTATGCCTCGTTGTTGGCAGGGTGGGGCCTCAGCGGAGCCGGCGGTGTCCTCTTCCTCGTTGTTGGCGCCGAGGGGCATCGGCGGAGCCGGCGGTGTCCTCTGCCTTGTTGTTGGCACCATGGGGCGTCGGTGGAGTAGGGAATCGTCGACGCCAGCGGAGCGGGGACTCGTTGGAGCCGGCATTGTCCTCTGCCTCATCCTCGGTCTCGCCAAACAGCGCCTCGCCCGCTTCATCGCCCTTTTTGCTAGCCTCTTTGTAGGCGGCTGCAGCCTCCGCCACCCGCATGCGGTATCGCCAGCGCTCGAGGCGGCCCATGCGGGCGGAGCGGTACGAGTCGAGCAGCGCCTCCTGCTCCGCCTGCTCCGCGGTGATCTGCTCCTCCGCCTGCAGGTGCTCCTGGAGGAGATGGTGGTTGTAGGCGGCGTCGGCCTGCGCCTCCCGGAACTACTCCTCAAGCATCTGCCTCACGCTGTCCATATATTGGGCACGGGCCTCGCCGATGGTCATGGTGCAATTCACCGGTGAGGATGGCGCGGAGGAGGGTGTTGGCGCCGGATTGTCGACTACCATGTTCTGCATTGGGACGTCGTCGTCCTTCGGCTGCCTGCCGGCCAGCCAGTCGGCAGCAATGGCTGCTATCTCCTTGTGGTCCGTCGTCCGCCCGTCCTGAAGAGAACTGGAGCGCGAGGAAGCCATGGTGGGCAGTAGTGGTGTGGACAGGAGAAAGGGAACATATGCAGATGACTGCGGCTATGGCCGGCACAACAGTTTATATAGCAATGGTGGGCAGGCGGAGGGACGGACGTGTGGCGCCGGAGT
This sequence comes from Triticum aestivum, assembly GCF_018294505.1. Classification (NCBI taxonomy): domain Eukaryota; kingdom Viridiplantae; phylum Streptophyta; class Magnoliopsida; order Poales; family Poaceae; genus Triticum; species Triticum aestivum. The sequence goes on along the minus strand of NC_057795.1, from coordinate 258,939,660 downwards.
AGCCGCCTCAGCAACCGCGTATCATTAATGTGTGCAGCAGATGGACGGACGGATGGCACTTGCGTCGTTTGAAGGCGGAGCAATCGCCTGCACCGGGAAGCGGGGTGGCCGGCGCTGACTGTTTCGGGCGGAAAGCGCGCGCGGGCGAGGAGATCACTTTACTTGGATAGGATGACAATGGGGACCCACCAGGTCCATAGCCTCACGTACGCAACTGCCTCCTTATTATATATATATATATAAAACTATAATTTATTTTGCTTCCTCCTGGTTTCCTGACATCACGGTCGCACACCATTGTCTACCTATGTACTCCCTCCTTTCCGGTTTATAGGGCTTATCTCAAAATTTTAGTTTTTCCATTTTACAAGGCTCAATTTGCTTGTTTTCCATCACATGTTCAGATTCCAAGGTGCATTAAATCATTGCATGCAAGTATTAAGAGAAAATTGACCAATGCATGTACTTTATGCATGCATGCATTGCAATTAATGCATTGATAAACATAATTTTTTGAGGATAACAAGAGCATTAATTAGGTGCTTTTGCAAAACTAGAAAAAGTATTCCACCACTCACCATCTACCTTGATTGGTGAGATTTTTGAATTGAGCATTATAAACCGGAAAGGAGGGAGTAGTCAATAAACGAGAGAATTGCACAAGAAGCGGCCGACAGCTGGGACCAAGCAGCTCGAGCAGTATTTGTGTTTTTGAGGTGTGAGCACTGAGGAGTTTTTCGATGTTTATCCCAGATATTAATTTTTCTCCTCTGAACAACAACGAAAACATCGCTGCAGGTATTAACTGGGCGGGCTGTGGCCCGTCTAGCCCAGGCCAGATATCCAGCCTAGATATTAATTTTTTTTCAAGCTGAAAATAGCTAGCCCAGCTATACTTTTTTTAGGAATACCCAGGCAAGGTCAAGTTGTTATTCTCCGCCCCGTTGGGCTGCAAATCTTTCCTAAGAGGGATGCATTAGGCTTAACAAGAAAATGGGCTTTAAGAAATAATAAATGGGATGTAATTATAAAAAATTGGGTAGTAACTATAAAAAAATGCACCAAACAGTGATTACTTTATAAATTATTATTTTTGGAATATTGAAAATTTTAATTTCATTAATTGTTGCGAGCGGAATGTTTCGTTGGATTTATATGCAATATAAATTTATATTGAAATTGTATTTAATCTGACTAAAATTTCGGGATAAAAATTTTCGGATCCCATCAAAATGTGGGAAATTTTATTGAATTCTGTTTTGAACGGTTGGTTGAAATGGGCTGTACTTTTCACAAATTGTAAATGGGATGTAGTAAATTCCATTAGAATTCAAAAATGGGCTACACATTCTTACAAATCTCAAATGGGCTATAAGTTCTCTTCCACACACTTCTAGCCTTACTAAGTTGACGCTTCCCCTTAAAAAACAGAGTTGACGGGTATGCAAGGCTTTGTCAACTTATAGTCAACACACGGTTCTAGCAGCAGTGGCCGTTGGATGTCCATCCAACGGATGCCGTGCTTCTTCTTCAATCTCGGATATTCTAGCTTCACCCGCCCAAAAAATGATTCATCCCCCTGACTGGGGTGCACCATTTTGGAAGCTGACTTGTGGGCCTACTAAGTTGACGTACCAAGGGCCTTGTCAACTTAGTCAATATAAACGATTCTAGCTGCAGTGACCGTACGATGTCCATCCAATGGCTGTCATGCTTCTTCAACCTCTGGTCTTCTTGCTCCAGCCGCCCAAAGCAGCGCCAATCGTGCCGCCTGCTCCTGCCTCCCGTGGCCGGCTGTGCTGCCGCGGAGGCCTCACCGCGCCTACTACTCCCACCGCTGGCCAGGCCATCCCTCCACTCACCCACACCCCCTGTTATTCTGCGGCGACGGCAGCGTAGCCGAACCAGTGAACCCTCGCACTCCTCTCCGCGTGTGGATCCACTGCCGCGTCTTCCTCGGCTCCGTGTCGTCCCCTTGCTAGGCCACGTCATCATCCACCGCCGTGGTGCTCTCGGCGCGGCGTGGTCAACGTGGTCAAGGAACGACTTCCATCGGACGTGGACTGTACGTGGAGAGGCTGACAACTGGGTCCACGGCAGCCGCAAGGAAGTGCCTCCTTATTACGCACAAAATAATTATTCCTCCACCTGACAGCGGGGACCCACTGGACGGGCCACTGTATTTCACGAAAAAATGATTCGCCCCTGACTGCTGGGACCCACGAGCTACATCTTCGCACGCAAGGAAGTGCGTCCAAAAAAAATGATTCGCCCCCTAACTGCTGGGACCTACCAGCTACATCTTCGCACGCAAGGAAGTGCATCCGAAAAAAAAACGATTCGCCCCCTGACTGCTGGGACGCACCAGCTACACCTTCGCACGCAAGGTAGTGCGTCCGGGCAAAAAAAACGATTCGCCCCCCTGACTGCTAGGACCCAGCAGCTACACCTTCGCACGCAAGGAAGTGCGTCCGGGCAAAAAAAAACGATTTGCCCCCCTGACTGCTGGGACCCAGCAGCTACACCTTTGCATGCAAGGAAGCGCGTCCGGGCAAAAAAAAAAACGATTCACCCCCCTGACTGCTGGGACCCACCAGCTACATCTTCGCAGGTAAGGAAGTGCCTGACAGTCGGGAGCCACCTGGTCGAAGCATACGTAGCGTTGTCATCCTGGTCGCGAACATGTACGTACATACTGGTCGATGTAGAGGCGCGCACGTGTCGTAGTAGAGGCGCGCACATAGCATGTACACGTACGTATAGCGGCCAGGGTGCAAGAAAGAAAATACGGCCATGTATGTGTACATATGGGCGGGGTCTCGAACGCCTAGTCGCACATACGTACAGCGAGGGCTCGTGTTCATGGGGAGGCAACGGAATGCGTCGTGTTCATGGGGAGGCAATGGAATGCGTCGTGTTCATGGGGAGGCAACGAAATGCGTCGTGTTCATCGGGAGGCAACGGAACGCGTGGGAGCCAACCGGCTAGGTCGGAACGGAATGCGTGGTCGTGTTCATCGGGAGGGCTTGGACGGAACAGGCGATGGAAACGAGGCCTAGCGTACCTCACAACAGAGGAAACGGACCTCCTACATTCGAAACGGGGTCCTGTTGATCGGGAGGGGTGTGTCGTACCGCAAAACGGAGGAAATGGTCCTCCTACCATCGAAACGGGGGTCCTGTTGATCGGGAGGGGTGTGGTGTACCGCAAAACGGAGGAAACGGACCTCCTACCGTCGAAAAGGGGGTCGTGTTGATCGGGAGGGGTGTGGCGTACCGCAAAACGGACAAAACGGACATGTGTTGGAGCGCTACGGTCGAAACGAGGGGGAGGGGTGTGGCGTACCGCAAAATGGGACTCCACGGGATACAGTTCATATCCACCGTCGACCTCCTCCAGCCTCCACGGGCTACCGTCGACCTCCTCCAGCCTCCACGGGCTCCTGTTCATCCAGCCTCCACCCTGCGCTACTCCACCGGCTACTGTTCAACCACCCCTCCACCGTCTACTGTTCATTCAGCCCTCCACCATCTACTGTTCATCCAGCCCTCCACACCACGGGGTCCTGTTCAACCACCCCTCCACGGCCACCCCTCCACCGTCTACTGTTCATCCAGCCCTCCACACCACGGGTTCCTGTTCATCCAGAGGCAACGCCACCGCTCACTGTTCATCCAAACCCCCCCGCAACACTCACTATTCGTCCAATCGATCAGCTTCAGTTAGCAGCAGTAGCGAAGGAATCGCTCCAGTGGGTTCAGTTAACAGCCATCGATCGATGGCTCGGGTTCAGTAACGCGCAGCCTGCAGTGCAATCGCTTGGGTTCAGTTAGAGCCCAACGCCTCGCTCGGGTTCAGTTAGAGCCAACACCTCGCACACATGCGCGTACCTGTATGAGAGAAACGGCATCGCTACGCCCCCGACCTCCCACCGTAACCGACAACTCCCCAAAATTTTCCTCCCCCTCGCTTCTACCACGGTTTTTTCTGTCATGGACGGCCCAAAGAATGTCATACAGCTGCGTCTCCGGCCCGCCCAGGACGAAAAGCCCATTTTCTGTCATGATTTTTCGTCATAGAAGTAGGAGCCCACCACATCTATGATGATACCGGGTTTTGTCACAATTATCGTCATAGAAGTGTCATATGTATGACCGAATTTTTTTCGTTCGGCCCAAAATGTCACGGATGTGTCTTTTTTTTGTATTGAACCTCGATGCAATCGTCATAAGCATCAAGTCAAGGGAGTTGGTACCGAATTCAGCGGCCCCCAGTCCGGTCAGCGGAAAAAGAACAGCTCAAGCCCATCCAGCCCGAGCAGCATACTCGATCAACCATGTAAAATTCATGGTACCCCTAGAAGGGCGGCCAAGCATACCAATAGAGAATGCCGGATCCTCAAAACAAAACATCCGGTCGTGTGCCGGAAACAATGAAAGGAGGTTTCAAACAACGAAAGACCGATCAAACATGTTGAGGTCAAAGGAAGATCCTCCACAGTACAAAAATACGGCCGACCGTCCAGACAACATCAACCATAGCAATTCAATTGCACGCACTATCGACCCAATAGTTTGTGGGCTCCATCTCACATGAGCCCCCACGGGTATAAAACTATCAATAACATCTTCTAAAAGATGCCACGTGCAAAGGCCAAGTTTTACAGGCCCACCACACTAGTGGTTGTCTTCGGATCACCAAACAAATACCACACCAAAGAATAAGTCTTCAGCATTGTCCCCTTATACAGTAATTACCACATACTATCGGGATGAACCACGTTGGCTAGATTCAACGGGGTACAACATTAGGCCAATCCCGCTTGACATAGTCGCAATTATGGGCAAGGCCGAACCCCACCCTTAGAGTGGAAATCATACCGCCGCTGGAATAGCGAGTCATGCCCATTTATCAAATTTTGATTTGGCAGCCAACTACCCGGACACCAACTGAGGAGTCCGAGTTACCTTATGGCATGATAACCTGGTTCAGCCAGGGTCCGATCAGGCACCCGCAGTTCAACCACAACATGACATGCAACTGCCTTTAAGCATTTGTCTTTACAGACTGACTTTGGCGCAGTACAGGACTGGCAACGTGGAACCAGCTCGGACGCACAAGGTGGGAACACATAAATAAATCCCCCCAAGGGAGACAGTTCAGATACACTTCGGATCCCCACACAGCCTCCTCCAGTTCGGCCATGACAGGTTCCGCCAAAACACCTCTTTTCATAAGCATAAATCGTACTCATATGCATAGACATGTCACTCTACTACAATGCGTAGACTTAAATAACACTTACCGGCCATCATTCCTCATTGACACCCTTTTTGTCATAAACGGCACCCGTATCGTGTTACGCCCCACTATGCTAGGGGCTTCATAATACTCATAATATGGCAACAAAGTCTGGCCACCTTTTCGGTCGCTCGACACCCCGAACTTATAGCACTATATGCATCAGCTCTGAATCATGTCTTGGGTCATTAGTTGGGTTTGCCCGGCTCCCATGTTTAGGTACCTTACGCTCCGCTCTATCGGCTAAGGTAGCGCTGGGAGAACTACTGCGATTGTGTCCCGGTTCTTCCGGACGAGCACCTCAGTAGAGAAAGCCGAAAACTGACTGTCATGATACGGCGAGAGCTGGTCAGCTGTTCAAGAGGTTGTAAGATCTTTAAAGATTTATTCCGCACAATGCCAAAATAAATGCAGAGTGCGACTGATCGGTTTTTTGATCAGGCGCCGTTAGAGCCCCTAGTACAGTCTTCCGAATACCAGGGGCTGTGCCTACCATACTCCAATTCCTATGGCTAATTGAGAGTGATAAAGCCCTATAGTCTGATTAACTGGTTCGTGGTGAGGAACACCTCCTTAAAAGGACCCAACAATGGGATAAAGAGTGTTTAGGTATGTCCCAAACACCCCCGTACTTTTTACGTGGGGGCAGAAGCCGACGACTGTCCAACTCTCAGGATTTATATACCCTAAACAGCCGCACAGGAAGAACAAATGTTCACATAAACAGGCAATAAATAATAATAGTGCCATTATCCCGCATTAAAAAGAACGGCATGACTACCTTCAGGGAAATATAGTGTCTTTGGTACACTGATCCGCCACAAGGCGGGATCCTTTCAGGACACCTTCATAGTATAACTCGGGCTTGCGATGCTCCTTACCCTCTGGTGGTCCCTCAGTCATCAGCTTCTCAGCATCAAGCTTCCCCCAGTGCATGTTCGCACGGGCAAACACCATGCATGCACCTCTATGCAGACCGATCACTTAATAACATCGAGTCGAGGGCAAGCACCAACAATCTGCTTCACGAGCCCGAAGTAACTACTTGGAATTGGCTCCGCGGGCCACAGCTGGACAATGAATTCCTTCATGGCTAGTTCAGCCGCCTGGTGCAGTTCGACCAGCTGCTTCAGCTGATCGATAAAGGGCACCGGATAATTCAGCACCAAATACTGCGACCAGAAATGCTTCTCCGCAGACTTCTTCTCCTTAGTCCGGTAGAATTGGGCAGCATGTGATATGCTGTGTGGCAGGTCCGCAAATGCCCCTATAGAAACAAGAATTTAGCTTGTTGCTTAGAGTTCCTCCCATTACTATGTAAAAATGGCCTTGAGTACAAAAGGCCTTACCAGCCGCAACCTTCCGTGCCTCATGAATGTCCTTCAAAGCACCTCGGGCTTCTTCCCGAGCATCCTTTGTGGCTTGGAGAGCTTGGGAGAGTTTGGATTCTTTCCCTGCTAGACTCTGCTCCAAGGTCTCGCTTTTCTTCATGGCCTCCTGGAGCTCTCGCACAGCTTCAATGACCCTGGCCTCGTGCTTCTCACGAAGAACCTGCTCGGCGGCGGCCTTTTTGTCGGCTTCGGCCACAGCCTTCTTCGTGCTCAACTTCTAATTCGTGCTCAACTTAGCAAAAGATTTCGACATACCTTGCTTGTCCTCCAACTGCTTCTTCACGCGACCAAGTTCCTCTTCGGCCCGTTCCAGACTCTGCTTCAGTCCGGACACCTCCGCATTATGGAAGGTGGCCGTCTCTACAGACGCCTGTTTTCAAACAAAGGGATACACGTCATTAACTGAGTCTCCTGCAAAGCGGAAATTTGATCCCCTGTCTGGCTTTCTCTTTCTTTCACCGGACAGTGCATCAGGGGCTACTACTCATACTATGACAATCTCCCAAAGGTTTCTAAAAACATACCTCAAAACCTTTTATAAGGCTAATGCAGGATTCATTCAGTCCGCTCTTAGCGGACTGAATCTTTTCAATCACCGCACCCATGAGGGCACGATGTTCATCGACGATGGACGCGCTCTTTAGCACTGTCAATAAGCCGCCCGACAACTCTTCTTGGACAGAGGTTGTTGGTAGAGTGGGCGAGCCTCCCCCTGTCAAAGGTGGCTGCTCGCCCGATCCTGGAACTTTAAAGGTCTCCCGGACCGTGTCCAGCTACGGGCCAAACCTAAGATCGCCCCCGCCGTCGACACGCATGGGAGCCGCTGCTCCCGTGTATCCGGCCCCAGAGATATGCCCTCCCTGGTCCGGGTCCCGCTGAGACGACACCTCGGTGTCATGCCTAGGCTTCGAGGAAGGGTCCTCTGGAGGTGTCACACTCTCCAGGGCATTTGAGCTCATCAAATCCTCCGATGAGGACTGTACGGCATGGGACGTCGGTGGGCTGCACAAAGTATGGCGACAATTAAACTACTACATCCTAATGACCTCGGGCACATAGGCGTGTTTGGATTTCGTATACTTACGACTTTACCAGGGGCTGGGCCCTAGGATCCCACTCTGGGCTGCTATCAGCAGCCATGGTGGACTCCTCTGGGAGGGAACCTTTCCCCCTCTTTGGCGATTCGGCCTCCAGGGATGAGGAAGCCGTCCTTTTCTTCCCTTCCCCTACGGGGGACTCATCTTCTTCCTCCTCCTCTTCGTCTTCAGAGGAGGGATGGTCGCTGGAGTCTTCGGATTTTGTGTCCGAAGCATCGCGACGACGGAATCCGCTCCGGGTCTTTTTGACCTTCTTGGAGGCCTCTTTCTTCGGTGCCTCGTAAGGCGCTGGGACCAGCATCTTCGTCAGAAGAGGTCCGGCTGGTTCCTCCGGCAGCTGGGCTGGACAGTGTATCCGCTCCACCTTTTTCGTCCATTCCTGGGATTATTGTAGAAAGCATGATAAAAGCGTCTCCCTCGGGACATGCCAGCTAAAACATGGATGGACAGAGCACAGCAGTGACTTACCAGACTTGAAGAGTGGGATAGTTGATACCCGCGGTCCTCGGCGGAGCCCGACCATGGTTTGCTGGACTTGAAGAGCACCTTCCAGATGTCCTTGTGGGAGGAGACATAGAGCTCCCGTAGGGTCTCGTGTTCGGCCGGATCATATTCCCACAAATTGCAGGCTCGACGCTGGCAAGGGAGAACCATGTGAACTAACATCACCTGGACTATGTTGACGAGTTTGACATCCTTGTCGACCACGCTCTGGATGTGCGTTTGGAGCACCGACAACTAGTCAGATGAGGACCAGTTCAGGCCCTTCTCGGGCCAGGACGTGAGCCGTAGTGGGGCTCCGGATCTGAACTCAGGAGCAACGGCCCACTTTTTACCGTGCAGTTAGGTAATATAAAACCACTGCTGCTGCCACTCCTTGACAGAATCATTGAAGGCACCCGTTGGCCATATGACCTTGGGCATCTTGCTCACCATGGCACCGCCGCATTCAGCGTGCTCGCCATTCACCACCTTGGGCTTCACGTTGAAGGTCTTCAGCCATAAGCTGAAGTGGGGCGAAATACGGAGAAAAGCCTCACACACGATGATGAATATCGAGATGTTAAGGAAAGAATTGGGGGACAGATCATGAAAATCAGTCCCGTAATAATGCATGATGCCGCGAACGAATTGGTGAAGAGGAAACCTGAGCACGTGGACAAAATGAGGGAGAAACACGACCCTCTCGTGGGGCTCTGGAGTAGGGACGATCTGTCCCGCCGGCGGAAGACGGTGGCCGATTTTCTTGGCCAGGTACCCGGCCTCTCGGAGCTTTTTGATATCCCTCTCCCGGACGGTAGAGGACATCTATTTGCCTCCTGCTCCAGATCCGGACATCTTCGGAGGACCTCTCTTCGATGGAGAAGAAGAGTGCTTGGGCGCTAGGGCTCTAGCAAAGGGGAATGGACTAGCGGAAGGGAAAGGGGTGGGTAAATAGGAAGAGACCTTATCTCTTTATAGAGGCAGTAAAAGCTTTTTCACCTCCCCACTTGCCTGGTGGAACCCGCTCGTTCCCCACTCGCCGCAATTAGCGGAGCGGTTGGGCTACCCATGACCATATTGATGAAAGCCCCGCGATAAGGGGAGCACGATCGCTGCTTCAACGAGACCGCCTTGCAATATGTGCGGTGTTTGGTAGTAGAGACGGTTCAATAATGACTCGTCCATGGTGCTATGTCATGCTATCCAAAGATGTCAGCAGATTATGTTTATGGAATATCGTTCTCTGCATGATGGCATGTGAAGATCATCTTGCGGATCTGGACATGATTCAAGTGTTCGGTAATTACTTTGGAGTATTCGGAGATGGAACCTGCCTTGCAATGCCGAAGACAAACTGCGCGCCGGACTCATCGTCATTGAAGCCTGGTTCAGGGGCTATTGAGGGAGTCCTGGATTAGGGGGTATCCGGACAGCCGGACTATATACTTTGGCCGGACTATTTTACCGAGAAGATACAAGACTCAAGACTTCGTCCCGTGTCCGGATGGGACTCTCCTTTGCGTGGAAGACAAGCTTGGTGATCCAGATATTGTATTTCCTTCTTTGTAACCGACTCCGTGTAAACCCTAGCCCCCTCCGGTGTCTATATAAACCGGAGGGTTTAGTCCTTAGGGGGAGAATCATAATCATCATAGGCTAGCTTCTAGAGTTTAGCCTCTACGATCTCGTGGTAGATCAACTCTTGTAATACTCATATCATCAAGATCAATCAAGCAGGAAGTAGGGTTTTACCTCCATCGAGAGGGCCCGAACCTAGGTAAAGCATCGTGTCCCTTGCCTCCTGTTACCATTAGCCTTAGACGCACAGATCGGGACCCCCTACCCGAGATCCTCCGGTTTTGACACTGACATCGGGGACTACACCTAGTGGGTGCACTTGGCGTGCCCCCACTGGTCCGGTTTTCCACTCGGCATGGTCTGCCCAGCATGAGTATGCAAAAAAATACACACTCTCAGACCCCAGCCGACTACCAGCACTCGACCGCAGTCTCGGGGACTACACCCAGTGGGTGCACTTGGTGTGCCCCCACTGGTCTGGATTCCACTCGGATCGAGCTATTCAACCGAGTGAAAGAACAATGACGCAACATTCGACAAAGACCCCCGCCACGTCAAACACCCGACAGCAGCCTCGGGGACTACACCCAGTGGGTGCACTCTGCGTGCCCCCACTGGTTTAGAAAAACACTCGACTCGACCTGGTCGACTCAAGTGGAAGTACTATTCAACACTAAGTCAAGACACCCAGTGGGTGATTGGATGCGAAATGCAGACCCATGATAGATGCACATAAAGGTTCCAAAACGCTCATCCAGGGACAACGTACGAACAATGAAGCAGCAGTTGCAACTAGCACTAATTGAGAGACTAATCGGAAACTAACTAACCTTGACATTGACCTGCAGAGTGGTGCTGGCATTGTAGGCAACCTGATTGGCCTCATGCACCATCTTCATCTGCTCCATCACAAGGTTTGCCTGGAGAAGAGAATCCCTGGCGGCACTCGGCAGGTCATCCGGAGTGTGGTATGCGGCAAAGAGCGATGACGGCAATGCGGTCGGAGCTGTCATAGGATCTGAAGCATGGAACTGTGCAGGCGAAGCGGAGACTTGAGCAGTCGACGCCAAGGGACGTTCAGTCGACAGTGGATTGGCAAAAGAAACATTGGCCCGAGCCGGATCTCCGGATCGCTAGACCACTATCTCTAGTGCGGATGTCGACTGAGTCCCCTGGCCTGCAGCCGTTCTCCTGCTTGAAGCCCTGTCCCTCCTTCTCGTATCTTTCAGAGGCGCTTCTTATCATCTGGAAGCTCAATGACATCCCATGCAGCTGCAACAAAAGGCAACCATAAGGGCTCAATTGACAGATAATCCAGTCAGAAAAACAAGTTCAAGATTGTGAATTTGTACCGGCTTTGGAAGTAGCTGCGTCGTTAGTCTCTTCATCACCTAGGCCCTTATTGATTTCCATGGAGGTCTCGGAAGTTGCGGCACTGAAAAGTTCATTATACACTCGATCAAGAGCAGAAATGTGGGTCGGTAGGAAAACACAGAAAGGTAGAACACTCGCGCAGAAGCGACGAGGACATCCATCTTTATCTTGGGCAAGGTCTTCTGAGACTTCAATGGAGCAACCTTGGGCTGCTTGGCGACCTTCTCTAATGGCTCCGGAGTCGAAGTCCGAGTGCGCTTATGTGCTTGTGCACTCGGATCCGCAATCTTGCCATGCCCACCCGCTGGATCTTGTAATTGCTTGGATCAGCGCTCGGTGCAAGGTGGTGAGTCAACCTCCTCCTCTTCATCGTCCGACCCGTCACTCTCCTCCTCATCGTCGTCATCCGGGGACAGCCACTCACCACTTTATTCGGCGCTATCCACTCCCTCCCGAAGTTGCTCCTGGGCCTGCTCCCCATTTGGCATCGGATACATCTTAGTGTAATCCTGCAAGCCAAGGAGTTAATCAAGCATCAGTTGGATTCAGAAACAGTTACAAGACAGAAGTACACTCGGTAACAAGGATTAGACCTTGTCCGGCTGGTTGTCAGTGTCGAATGGATCAACTCTCCTGGCTCCCCTGGTGTTATCCGGTAATGCCCTTCAGCCACAGGGCCACCCTCTCATCTGTAACCTCCTCTGAGTGAACGCAAGTGGTGTCATTGGCACCCGAGTACATCCACATCGAGTGGTCACGAGCTTGGAGCGGCTGGATGCGTCGACTGAGAAACACCTCCAACAAATCCATGCCAGTTACACCCTGACGGACCAACTGGACTACCCTCTCGACCAACATGTCCGTCTCTACTTTCTCCGTTGTGGTCACGGTTAGTGAAGAAGGCAGCTGGGCATGATCTATGGAAAAAGGGGGAAGACCGGTCGACTGACCGGGGGTTGCGATATCCTGGCAGTAGAACCAGGTCGACTGCGTGCCCCTGACTGACTCGGAAAGTGTCATGGTAGGAAAAGTGCTCCTCTTCCTCACCTGGATCCCTAGACCCCCGCACATCTGGATCACATGTGTCCTCTCGTCACTCGAATTCGCCTTCTTCACGATCTGGGAGTGGATTGTGAAAATGTGTTTGAAGAGACCCTAGTGTGGTCGACAACCCAAGAAAGTCTCGCACATGGACACGAATGCAACGAGATACGTGATGGTGTTGGGAGAGAAGTGGTGAAGCTGAGCACCGAAAAAGTTCAAGAAGCCCCGAAAAAAGGATGCGGTGGAAGGGACAAGCCATGGTCGACATGGGTAGCAAGAAGGACACACTCACCTGACCGTGGCCGAGGCTCTGTCTCCCCCTCCGACAACATCGCGGCCCCGGTAGCGATCAAACAAGAGGCTTCCAGCTCTTCCAAATCCTCTGGCCGAAGCGAAGATCAGATCCAATCTCCCTTGATCCAACCCGGCGGCAGTGCAGACCTCGACGATGACCCTTGATTCGTCTTCTTGCCCTTCGTTGTCCCCGTCACCTTTTTTGCACGCTCCAGCGTCGCCGTCTTATCCTTCACCATGGTGGCAGGCTGCGCACAGGAGGAGCGGCAGCGTCGAGGGCGGAGGAAGATGCGGCGGAGAGGCAGAGAAGGAAGAAGGGGAAAGAGAACGCACAGTGCAAACGCCTCGGCCCCGACGCCTTTTAAGGGCCTACATCTGAGTGGCTCAAGCGTGGGCCTGAGCAATTCTGTCAAATCCCGCAACAGTCGCACGCTAGGTACGTGGCAAAAAGGGTGGCACCGAAATCAAGGCACCCCTATCTATCCGTCCCGCTTACTACGGCGTGCTCCGCCTCACGCGCTTCCCCAATTTTCGAATCCCGTGAGAACCGGGATCCGTAGTAACCAATCGCGCCAAAGGTTTCACATCGTAAACAACACTCGACGAAGTGCCAGCGTAAGTTCACTCAACAACCTATGAATCGATCAAGGCGACTGAAATGAAGCCGAAGTTTAAGCATGGGCCTCCAATCTAGTATGGGTACTTGTGAAGCACAAGAATCAAGGCAGGTTCAACTTCAAATTTCTTTCCACTCGGACCTCAATCCATTCGGGGGCTAATGATGATGCTATAGACCTAGGGTAGGGTCATATGCTTGACCTATACGCCCCGCCCAAGGTCACTACCCTAGAAGCAAAGATATTCAAAGCACAGCAGGAAGTATCAACTCAGGCCACCGAGTGCAATCCACTCGACCAGTCACCCCACTCGGATACCCCCACTTCACTCGACATGGATAGAGTCATTAGACCATGCAGGAATCCACTCGGAGTACAGAAGACCTAGAGTCACTCAGGATGACAATGGTCAGGCGTTCACTCCGTAGTATTAAAGATCATTGAATACACTTTATAGTTGGCGTTCTCAAAAGGTTTGGTTAGCACATCAAGCCCCTCCACAGGAGTGAGTAAAGCACATAAATCAAAGCCCATCAAAATTCCTCTTGAAACACCCATTCTGTTTTTAAAGCGATTCCAAATCACTCCCTCCATCTGAGAGTCTTCAGTCAGCACTGCACCATCAAGTAATCTCAAGCTTGCAATTGAATTTCTACTGTGTCTCTCAGTGGCCATTGCATGAAAGAACATTGTGTTTTCCCCACCTACTTTTATGTACCTAACAGTACATCTCTTCTTCCAATATAGAAATTGGAGATGAAGAATTTTTTCCAAATGAATTTTAACAATCTTCCTAAAATTAAACTCAGGTCTAAAAAGAGGCCTAAGTTCTTCCAGCTCATCCAAAAGCAGTATTACTTGGTTGCATTTTTCAATCACATCTTTGAGTTTTAAAACATTCAGCTGCCATTTCTTGAGGCTCAACCTCATATCCTTTAGTTTATTTGCAATTCTAGTAGTGATATGGCCCTTCCTTGAAGGTTTCTACCATGAATGCTCTACACAGTCCATAAATCCCTCAAGTTCTAACCAATAATTTTCAAACCTAAAAAGATTTGATTTGGAATGGAAGTTTTGATTGCGCCACACAGGGAACATAATCAGATGCAGTTCTTGCTAGAGGAATCACTTCGGTCATAGGGTAATAAGATATCCAATCCACAGAAGTAAAAAACACAGTCTAGTTGTTCCGAAAGAGGATTGTCTTGCATGTTTTGACCAGGTAAAAGATCTTCCTTTCAGGTGCCCAATAATCTCATTAAAGATAAAAATATCATTTAAATCACCTAGGTAGATTTCTATTATCAGTTGACCTAATAAAATTAAAATCTCCTATCAGAAGCCAATGTTGTCCTAAGGGGATCTGCAAGTTATAAAGCCAACTCACAAACATGTCTCTTGTTTTACCCTGACAAGGTCCATAGAGAAATACGGAAGTCCAGTGCTCATTATGTTGCCTAGAGACACATTCAATCACCACAACAAAGTGATGAACTTCCAACAGTGTCCCTACAAAGACTGATGAATTCCATAAAAAAAACCCCAGAAGCACCCAAGGAGGGGGAGAAAGCAAAGCAGTCAAAATTCTTAGGGCAGAAGTTTCTAATTGTCCTCAAATCAATATAGGTGCATTTAGTTTCTTGAAACATGTAATAGCACACTGGCTCTCCTCCATTTTCTGCCTAACTGCCCTTTGTCTAGTCTCAGCATTCAAACCTGTGACATGCCAACTCAAAACATTCTAGTTTCTACATGAATTACTCATAACAATAGTTCAAAATAAGAGCAATGATCCAGATGACACACAATGCCACATGCACATAAATTCAACATGATTGTCATACGATTATTACATAAAAGCTTCCCACAAAATAGCAACAATAACCAGGGAAGATAAGTAGAAAATTTAGGGGTTTGCCAGACCCACAAGAAAGAAAACACACTAATCATTAGAAGTAGTGTTGCCAGCATGGAGTGGATCCACCATAAGTGCTTCCACTGTTAGTAGCTTGTCTTCAATGCCCAGTTCCTACCCAATTGCCTAAAGACGACTGACTGGAGTTGCAGGAGGGATATCTGAATGTGTTGGGTCGTCAGGCATCTCAGCAGTGAAGGGCTTGGCCTTGGGCTTCTTTCTCTTGGGATGAGGAGCCAATTCATGGAAGATGGACTTGAAACCATCTCTTTGAACTGAACTCCTAGTACACCTTACGACAGCGGTTTCAACAATTGGTGTTGGCGCCAAAGTCTTGCGGGGCCTCCTAACTTTCTTACCTAGAGAAGAGGAGGGAGCAGGCTCTGCTAATGCTTGTTGTTGAAAGTCCTCCGAGAAAAGAGCCCTAGCAACTGACCTCGCTGCTTCTTGCTCTTTCCAAGCAAGCAATGGAAGACCATCCTGCCTAAATTCCAAATCCCAATTTTTCTTTGGTAGACCGACAGGAGATGTAGGTTGCATAAACAAGGGTTTGGGACTTCAAACACTATTAGATCTTGTAAAAGGTTCTCAAAAGATCTCCTCCAAACCATCTCTGGAGGTAGTGGAGGCCCAAATGGCACACAAACGGATTGGAGATCCAAAACTGGTTGCTGATAGACCACTAGTGGCTGATAAACAACAATGGCCCAGTTATTAACCTCCTTGTCAACATCAAGTCCACCATATCCATAGCTGGTTCATCTAGCTGCTCCTCCTCAACAGGTATGATAGGTATTGGCTGAGCTTAACGTGCCTCTAAACTAGGGTGATCAGATAAATCCAGTACCATTGACTCTTGATCTTGTAACATTGGCTGCTCTTCAGCTTCATTGCAATTGCCGTAGTTATCATCTCCATCTTTAGCAGGTGTTGGCTGCTCTGGTCGGTGGAGGAACATCATTCCACCCCAAGGCTGGATATGGAGGCAGGATAAACAGTGGCATCTCAAGAAAAGGCACACCAGGCAACGGATGTGGATTGCCATTGATGGGCATCCAGTCCTCATCTTGTGACATTTGCTCTGCAAAATTGGCTCCAAGAATGTGAGGAGCTTTCCAAGACACCCTAGCTCCCCCAAGCCGCATACTCCATAAAAACCACATCACGCGGCACAAGAATGTCCTCGGGAAAAGATGCAACACCAAAGTTCTTACAAGATAGGGATCCTCACTATTCCAATGATGAAACTTTCCAAAAGTATTAACCATTGCCCTAATATTCTCAGTATTACGAAGATCCAGGAGGATTCCATGGAACATGAGCAAACCCTGAGCCTCATGGAAACTTTCTCCCTCGTCGTGTTTCATAAAACGGATAAAGTGATCATTGCCTAAAGCTTGAGGTGGTTGTTGAAGAAGCGCAAAACAAATTATTGCATCTCTAAGCTAAAAAAGACCTACAACGTGGATCCATGACTGAGCTGACCTCACCCAAAATCCATGAGCTTCAAGTCACTGAACCAGCTCCTCCCTAGCAGCTCCAATCTGATTAGGCGGTGGGATGGGCATTACCTCAGCAAGCATGAACTCCTCGTGGTGGCGCACAATTGGGGTATGTGGCATCACAAAAGTCCTGGGCATACGAGCTTCACCTCCATCGATGATGTGATTGCCCGCCGGCACATACTGCATTGGGTCGAGGTGAAAGATGGCCATGGGAGTTGGGCTTGAAGGAGGTGTGCATGATGGAGGGGATGTGCTTGACAGCGGAGGAGGCATTTCCGGTGGAGCGGTGGATGGTGTCTTGGGACTGGGGCTGATGGGACTGGACAGGGAGGTTAATGCAGAAGTGCAAGAGAGGTCCAATTTTGTTAAAATATTGGTCAGAGAGATATTCCCGCAACCAACAGTGGTATCCTCAGAAGTTGCAACATTACTAGGTTTTGGTTGCCAAACTATACCAAAGATCTTGGCAAATCAGTTGCAATCCTTCTTGATGTGCCTAACCCGAGAACAAGCATTACAAAAAAGTTTCGACATGCATGACGAAGCAAAATGGCCCTTCCCTAAACATTTCTGACATGTATCTATTTCATCAACCATTTTTGAAATCATTTGATCAAAATCCTCATTAGCATGTTGAGAGGAGGGCATAACCACGTCGGAAAGCCCATTTGAAGGTGGGTCGCACCTGTAGGTTCAACATGGCTCGTGGCATGCACATTTGATGGCCCAACATGGCCTATGACATCCACATTTGAAGTGGCGAAATTCCTGCCCGAGGATGACGGCGCCCAATCAGCTGGTGCAACCAGATCTTGCACCATACCAAAGGAGATAGACGGTAACATTGTCGTCCACCTGAGATTCACTGGCGGCGTGGGATGAATAACTACCCTCTCATGATGAGGAATAGAATAACCAGCCACTTATGTTGTTTCAATGCAATTTTGACTGGCCAGATAGCGATAGCCACGACAAGCCGGATAGTTCTGAAATGTTGCAAATGACAATTTTTTGTGAACAGACCAATCATATCGAATTGAAGACTTTGCCAGCTTAGAATGTATAGCAAGCAAACCAAGAGCAGCACTGCGTTTGGAAGGATTAACAATGATCCATTCCGCATCACATTCCATTTTCCAGGTCTTAAACTCACGTGCCCAGTTCGGGCCACCATTACCCCATAGATGAAAATAACATTTAAAATGAACACATGAGAAGGATCATAGATAGAGGATAATCATCCCTACTGCTTTGCAAGAAACATGAAAGCCAAATACCTTATCCTTGATAGGGAAAACCAAGAACTCAATTGTCGATCATCAATTGCAGCCTCAATTGCCGCCCTTACCAAATCCTCCAGTTGAACGCTTTTGTTTGCAAAAGATATTTTTTGATCTATTTAGCCTACATTTACTATTCACCCGAATGCTTGTGAGCTCTAGAGAAGAAATAATATCCGAAGGAACCTATCGATATTTGTTACACAAGAGATGACCCCCACATACTTTGTCAAAATAAATAACTCCCCATTCAATGCATTTCACTGTTCGGTGCAACGCATGGCATCTTACTATATATAGTTCTACCTCCATCTTGGTTTATTAGTCTCCATTGTAATATGTGCCAAATTTTGACCATAAATTTAACTAACGAAATGCTCATGCATGTCACCAAAAATTATATCATTGAAAACTATGTTCAAATACGAATCCAACGATATATTTTTTGTTGGCATGCACTAACATTTTGTCAGTTAAATCTTCAGTCAAATTACATGGTGGACTAATAAACCACGATGAAGGTTGTCCTAGTGTAGAGGGAAGCATTGCACGGGAGTCTCACCCTGCTCATGGCACGACAGTAAAAGCCTTCGTATCACAAAACCCCACCACTCGCAGGAATAAGTGGCCTGGTAAAATAAACGGACAAGCAACCATCACATCCCTCTATTTTTTTTTGCATTTCATCTCTCTGCATTCCTCTCGCACACTCAATCCCTAGCTACTACTCCTACTACTAGTAGTAGTAGTAGTACTCAAGTTAGTATTCCAATTGCATTGCACAACTTCTTACGCAAAAAAATAGATACAGGGTGTACGAAGTGGTTTGGGAATTGGCATGCCTTCTCGACCATTGATATACTCCGTACAAAGTACGATAGATAAAAAACCACAGAAATAAGGAAGCTAAAGTAAACAATCATACGAGCATTTTTGCATTTCTTTTGCATTGAATTGTTTCACAAGCATGACTAGTGTTGTTTTCTACTTTTACCAAAACTATGTCGTAATGTTAAAACGTGCATTTTCACATGTGTATACATTATAGTAGTAGTACAGTCTACAAGCATATATAGATAGAGACATGTATTGGGATATATAGTTAAGTTTGTGCTATATGCACGTACTTACAAATGCGTATGGATACAAAAGGTTTCCAAACTTTTCCTTTTACATACTTAATTAAGGACGCTAATAATTCCCGAGCATTCATGATTTATCATTTCCGTCCCAAGAACTAATGAGATCTCCTTACGACACTAAATTATTCCTAATAAAAGCCACGGCGCTCGTAGGGGCGCTTGCGGTGTGCCACGAGTGCACTGGTGCGCGGCTGTTTCCCAGCGCGGCAACACAACGCCTCTTCCTCGGCCTCGCAACTCATGAGGTGCTGATTGGTGGCTTACCGACGGGCAAGGGCGATCTCACTGGTGTGGTGATCTGGTGCCAACTGGTACACCTCCTCACTAGAAGTGTGCACCCGGTCCACGTACCACCAAGCGTAGATGATGCGCTTGGACCCGACTGCACTCAGGGATTTGGCACGGGCGTCGTCCGCCACCCACACGGCCCTCGGACGAGCCTTATGCCAAAGAGCCAATTGCCTGACTCTCTTGAATGCGATGTAGGCCTGCCAGGCAGCATGGCTCGTGATGCGCTTCTCTTCCTCGGCCTTCTTCCCCGCCTCTCTTTTAGCGCACTCTGTCGGAAGAAAAGCCTCCCACAAGGAGACCTCCATTTCATTCCAAAGCTCCTCCAAGCTAGGGGGGGGGGCTCGGCTGGCAGCATGACGTTCTCCTTGTAGCAGGGAGCCGACGCGTCCTCCGATGCATGTGGTGGCGAGACTGGGAACACCAACGTGTCCACCTTGATGCATCGCGGTAAGGAGCGGAACATCGACGCGTCATCCTCCACTGGTGGCAGTGAGGAATGGAACACCAATGTGTCCTCCCCGACTAGTGGCGGCGAGGAACGAAATGGCGATGCATGACCCTCCACGAGTGGCAGCGAGGGACGCCTAGGGCTTAGGAGGGGTGATGCCATGGTGATCGACAGATCATTAATTGAGAGCGAGGGGGGGATAAAGGTGATTAACATGGGCAGTCTTCCAAATGCCGTGGGAGGCGCAGTATTTATAGCGAGTAATGCCACACCTACATAAGATATGTTGAGTGATTATCATAACAACTAGGTGGGCATATTTTTGTTGGAGTAAATTACGGGGGACGACGGGGGGGGGGGAGGGTGGAAATATTGCTGCTCAAAACGGATTGGACGAACGCGGGGTAGGAGAGTCATGCATGCAGATTGTTTTCACACGGGGAGGAGTGGTGGGACTACCGGAGGGAGGAGAGTCAAGCATGCAGATTGTTTTCACACCTGGAGAGGAAAAAATTTGGAGACGAATGGGCTTCCTATAGGTACGGGGAACAATGCATAAGTCATCTTACATGCAATGAAGTGACCATTGCATGCCGGGCTAGGTATTCTCAAGTCATTAAAACATACACGCCCCACACATGTTCAAATTTCAAGGTGCGCTAAATTATTGCATACAAGGATTAAGAGAATATTGACTAATGCATGTGAAAATTCTTTGTCATTTAGTGTCCATGCATTGATGCATGCATGCAATGCAATAATGCATTGGTAAACACAATCTTTGTGAAGAACGAGAGCATTAATTGAGTACTTTTGTAGGCTACAAAAACTATTTCATCGCATGTATCTTGGTAAGAGTAGGTGAGATTTTTGAATCGAGCCATTTAGTACTCTTATATCTAACCTTTTTGTGATGACTATATATGACATGGCAATATCATAACACACCTGGACGGAGGAACTAGTCTGCATGGTTCATATAAGTTTTGTATGAAGTCAAAGTACCTCTACTTTTGACCTAACTTATAGAAAAATGTATCAACATTCACAATGTCAAATCAATATTTTTATATTCATTATGTAATGTAGTTTTATAAAATGTATATTTGGTATTGTAGATATTGATATTTTTAATATAAATTTGGTCAAACTTTGCAAATGGCTTGACACAAATCTTACGCGGAGTAAAAGGACCAGAGGGAGTATCATGCATGCCGAGTAGGAAAAAATTCTCATTTATAGCTGTCTGAAGTCCCAAAGGGCGCGACCGCGCGAGGGAGGCAACGGTCATGGGAGGCGCAACGGTTGACAGGATGGCGCCGACATGGTGTGCCAACACGCAAAAGCTATACCGTCAGGCCTACAATGTGGGTCTAGTAGACATGAAATCTAGTGGGTCCTGCATAGTACTCGAGAACTCCTTGGGGGCATGCAGCTGCTTATCCACCGAGCAAGCCACCACCCCATGTTGTTCGCACGCCCTACTTGTCCCCGTCCTCCTCAAGGGCAAAAGAGTGAAATTCATTACTGTAGACTTTACGAACGATAGGAGAGTCCTAGGTCGGATAGGCCTCATTGTAGGCCAACCCTTAGATCTCCAGAAGGAAATCCTGGTGTCCTCCTCTTAGCTTTCATTGCTGACCTTGGCAGCAGCCATGATTGATCCTTCATACGATGAACTAAAGAAACCTCACCCATGTTTCATCATGCATGGGAGTCAAGACACTAGATAAAGATCACATCATGTACGCAGCAATGGATGCCTACCTTTGTTTGAATATCTACAAGGTTTGGATGAAGAAGCAGCGCCTAGTGTTCGGTTCAAGCAAAGAAGTGTTGGCAAAGAGGAAGAGGAAGAGGGACGAGGACGGAGTCGAGGACGTGGACAAGGACTCCGATTAAGGTGGCAGTGTCGTTGCTCATGCTGGTTCTACTGCAATGTCAAGCGGACTAGTTGCTTAGTTTTATTTTAGAGGTGTGTTGTGCTGAGCCTCCAGCAGAACTATGTTATGTTCTTTCTCGTTATTTGAACTCTTTAGTAGTACATACTGGTATGTCTTACTACTGTTCTTCTTGTAGTTGGTACTACCACTGGTACAACGAGGTGCTATACAAACGGTTTTTAACCCCTTTCCACGACGGCAGTTTAAACTGTCGCCAAGTGAGTGTGTGCGATAGGGGGGGGTCCTTCCCACAAGACCCAAAAACCGGGGATAGGGAGACATGATGCATACAGTTGTCCCTATAAAACTATTTCTGATATCTCGAATATCCCAAACACTCCATCCTTGCTACTTGTTTGTTCTCGCACTGCCATCACAGTCGGTATTCTATGGTGCTACTTTTAGGATGCGCGGCCCATCACAAACAGTTCATGATTAAAGAATGTGTATGATAAGCAGACAATCACACACATTCACTTATCCAAAACCATCTGCGATAACTAATTAAGAAGATTAGCTAATCATCGTATGAGTGTCGGATAGGATTACAAAACATCGGACCGTCGTAACATCATCATACATGATAACTATCGCACACGCTATTCTGTCATGCAACCTTTACAATGCATACCACATCAGAAACAGTTCATGATTGCAAATCATGTACGATAAGGAAACTATCACAAACATTTAGTTTGCCCGCACCATTTGTGATATTCTCTAACATCACACACGCTTTGCAAACAGCAACTGTGTGCATGATCACACACGTTTCCTCTCTGTGAACCGTGAAGGATTATGGTGTATATCACAAACGTTTGTGTTTTATCGACCATGTGCGCTGTAATGACTTGCAGAGCGTAATTTCACCATAATTTAATTGATGCTATTTAAAGTTGTACCAGATTTGAATTTGAAAGTATGCTATAGCTTTATTCATATCCTTGAAGTTCAAACAACCAATGCATTATTTGATTCACATGTACATATGTTCAAGAATTACATAAGCACCAAATAAAGAATGATGATCCACAGTTGTATACTTGTACTATTAAAGACGGTAAAATACATTCTGCCTGATGATCAAGGTGAAGCGGAATACCCATATTGTGCCCTCCTCCATGCAGAAGGCACGCACAACACTAGTCCAACCCCTTGTGATGGCTGACCACCCATCCTTCACTGTCTTCATGAACACATCTAGGTAGTCATCATGTTCTGGTAGAAATAATTTAACCTTAGCATGCCCACCAATCATGTAGTTTGAGAGGTAATCTTGAGTAAACTACATTGGGAACCACTACAAAGGAAAAGGATTCAGACATTGTCATCTAACACAACTCATTATGGGAAGTAAAAAGAAGGTTGCAGAGTTCTTACTTACCATCCCGCAGTTCACTGTTGTTTTGGATAAAGTGTAAACAAATAGTATAATTGCCATCTTTTGACCCATTTCACTAACAATCTTTACCAGCTTCCTCACTTGATGCTGGTTCATGATTATGTCATTGCCCCATACGCAAAAAGGGTCGAAGCGCGGATCTTTACCAATGACATATGTACGTAAAAGCACCAAGTTAGTATTAGAAGCTAAACAACAATTACACAATGATGTAGTACAACACTCCCTCCGTCTCATTATATAATATCTTAAAACATCCAATATACTCACGTATTGGATGAATTAACATCCTATATTATGGGGTGGAGGGAGTTTATTGCATTTTTACAAATTATCAGTTGATTAATTGATGTTGTGTTGTTGTTGTTGCTGCTCTTCTATGTATATCTAGACATCATCAGAACATTAAGGTAACACTCTTACTTGTTGCTATGTAGCCTAGGATTGCATATTTAGACATTCATTATAGTGCATGTTGCTATGTAGCCTCAGATATATTACATATGGCCCTAGTTATCCTAATGATAAATGGGTTACAGATATATTCAGTTAAAAGTTCAATTCATCGATTAGTCCCTGATCAGCCGCCGGCCTATATGGTACCAGCTACCGATATCTGAACAGTGAGTATATATAAGCCATGTGATGAAACTAACCTCGATGGAAAACAACAATCGTTCCCAAAATTGTCTTGTGTAAGTACATTGAGAGGCATGTTAAGTGTTGGCGTTCTGGATACGGGGGTACTCAGACTTGCCTGCCTGCGGCCCACGGCGTGGCTCCATCGACGGCCTGGTATGACCCAGCTTCAGCATCAATAACTCAAGACCCTCGCGAGGGGCCAAGCCTCGTGAGGCGGACGACACCAAGACCTCCAAGGGGATCAGCCTCCTCGGGCTAGCTCCCGAGGAGCGGAGATGTCTATGCAAGGTGCACCTCATGAGGCTCAGCTGACGTGAGCCATGACAGTCAAGGCCAGGCGGGCACCAGGCGGGTGACAGTGGGCGCAGAGTACCAGTTTCCTCTTTGGTGCAAAGGAGGCAAGCAGCAGGCGCGGAGTCTCGAGGAATCAGCCAAAGGTTTCCATTCTGGTGCTAGAAGACCAAGACCGCCAGGACGGCAAAACGGAGGTCATCACCGAGCCCACCGTGGCGTCACGACCAGAGGCTTTTGCAGGCAAAGACCACTTTAGTCAAGATAGGGTGTACTTCTTGTCCCCCTTCAAATCTGGCCGTAGTGGGATCCCTTCCCGCCAAAATTTGGGAAGAGGACGAAGGCCACTATAAATAGGAGTTAGCCACCACCATAGAGAGGGGATCACCCCGAACGGAGCAAAGCCATTCCTCCTTCGCCAGCTCTCTTGAGCTCAAGAACACCTCACCTCCTGAGGCTGTTCATCTACTATACTAGTTCATCCTCTGCCCCCCGAGGCAATCCTCCACAAAGATAGATTAGGGTATTACAGCGCAAGGTGGCCCGAACCAGGATAAACTATTGTGTCTCTCTGCCCCTTTGAGCTCGATGCGCTAGCATGTGAGGATTGCGAGTAGGCAGGTTGGGTAGGTTGAGATCTCCGCACGCACCCCAGAGTTCGAACCTATCAAGGATTCGTGGAACCCGAAATCCAACATTTGGCGTGCCAGGTAGGGGTGCACCGGATCTTCTCTTTCATCGATCGATCCACCGCTACTCCGACACTTCCATGGCTGATGCACGTTGGGCTCACACTGAGCGTCCCGCCGTGGTTGCTGCCCATGTCTCTCAGACAGCACCGGCAGGCGATGGCTATCCTCGTCGTCCTTCGTCACCAGCGGCCAATGCCGCCATGGGCCCTACTGGCCACGAGCAGCAAGCTTCATGGTTGCACCCCTCTGTGCACCGCGTCGGGCGCACCGCCACCCCGTCGCTGAGCCTGGCTGCTTCGTCCTCCCACGCGCATCGCGGCCCAGCGAATGCAAAGGCTGCTCTGCTCATGGCGCGGGAGCTCCTGCGCTACCACCCCGTCGACAACTTCTACGAGGAGTGGCTCGAACGCATCGCCGAGCTCGTCAGTGCCGTCAGAGACTCTGCTGCGCTCTCCTGCTCACTGCCTCAGCAACCGCCTCCTGCGGGCGATGTGGCTCATGGGGCACCTCCACCACCTCCAGTCCAGGGCGCCATCGTCGAACCAAGGCGGGCAGCACCACAACGCGACCCGCAGTGTCAGGCGCCTGCGCGTGAAGAAGCGAGCTGTCAAGTGGTGCAGCGGCCCCAAGAAGATGCACGTGCGCTTCCAGCACCTCCATGTCAAGACCGAGCGCCGCTAGTGGTTATCGCGGCACGCGAGCACCAAGAATAGGCCTCGCCTCCCCGACGGGCTCCCTTGACCACAGTAGGGTGTCGTGCGTTCACCCCAGAGCTACGCAACATCGTCTGACCGGGCAAGTTCAAGCCTAACCTGCCCCCATGCTATGACGGCACCACAGGCCCCACCGAGTTCTTGCAGCTCTACGAACTGAGCATCGAGGCGGCCAACGACGACTAGAAGATCATGGCGAATTGGTTCCCCATGGCCCTCAAAGATGGCGCACGCTCCTGGCTCCTAAAGCTCTCCGTGGGGTCTGTCTCCTCCTGGGATGAGATGCGCGACCGCTTCATCGCCAACTTCCAGGGCACTCGCGATCGCCCGCCGGCCGTGGGTGACCTGCGACGCATCAAGCAGCAGCTAGGAGAGACCCTACAGAAGTACATCCAGTGCTTCAACAACATTCGCCTCAAGATCCCCAAGGTGTCGGTCGAGGCCATCATCTCAGCATTTACTGATGGCATCTGCAACATCAAGATGAAGGAGGAGCTCGCCATACATGAAGAGCTCTGCATAGCCCTGGAGATGTTCAACATGGCGAACAAATGGGCGAGGGCTAAAGAGGGACGCCTATCCCTCCTCGAGCTCCCCGACGCTGACCCAGAAGACAAGAAGATCAAGGCCAAGGACATGAATGCTACCTCTTGAGCACTGCGTTGGACTTCCCTTGAAGAGGAAAGGGTGATGTAGCAAAGTAGCGTAAGTATTTCCCTCAGTTTTTGAGAACCAAGGTATCAATCCAATAGGAGGCTCCTCACAAGTCCCTCGTACCTACACAAACAAACAAGAACCTCGCAACCAACGCGATAAAGGGGTTGTCAACCCCTTCACGGTATCTTGCGAAAGTGAGATCTGATAGAGATAATAAGATAAGATAAATATTTTTGGTATTTTCATGATATAGATTGAAAAGTAAAGATTGCAAATAAATTAGATAGGAAACTTATATGATAAAAGATTGACCCGGGGGCCATAGGTTTCACTAGTGGCTTCTCTCAAGACAGCATAAGTATTATGGTGGGTGAGCAAATTACTGTCGAGCAATTGATAGAAAAGTGCATAGTTATGAGATTATCTAGGCATGATCATGTATATAGGCATCACGTCCGCAACAAGTAGACCGACTCCTGCCTGCATCTACTACTATTACTCCACACATCGACCGCTATCCAACATGCATCTAGAGTATTAAGTTCATAAGAACAGAGTAACACATTAGGCAAGATGACATGATGTAGAGGGATAAACTCAAGAAATATGATATAAACCCCATCTTTTTATCCTCGATGGAAACAATACAATACGTGCCTTGCTGCCCCTGCTGTCACTGTGAATGGACACCAGAAGATTGAACCCAAAGCTAAGCACATCTCCTATTGCAAGAAATATCAATCTAGTAGGCCAAACCAAACTGATAATTCGAACAGACTTGCAAAGATAACCAATCATACAAAAAAGAATTCAGAGGAGATTCAAATATTTCTCATAGATAAACTTGATCATAAACCCACAATTCATCGGATCTCGACAAACACACCACAAAAGAGTTACATCGAATAGATCTCCAATAAGATCGAGGAGAACATTGTATTGAGATTCAAAGAGAGAGAAGAAGCCATCTAGCTAATAACTATGGACCTGAAGGTCTGTGGTAAACTACTCACAACGCATCGGAGAGGCTATGGTGTTGATGTAGAAGCCCTCCGTGGTCAATTCTCCCTCCGGCGGAGCGCCAACAAAGGCTCCAAGATGGGATCTCGCGGATACAGAAGGTTGCTGCGGTGGAAATAGGGTTTCGTGGTGGTCCTGGATGTTTTCAGGGTATGGAGGTATATATAGGCGAAGGAGGTCGGTCAGGGGAGCCACGAGGGGCCCACGAGGGTGGGGGCGTGCCCTCCTGCCTCGTGGCCGCCTTAGCTGCTTCTTGACGTCCACTCCAAGTCTCCTGGATCGCGTTTGCTCCGAAAAGATCGCTCCCGAAAGTTTCATTCCGTTTGGACTCCATTTAATACTCCTTTTCTTCGAAACACTAAAATGGGCAAAAAAACAGCAATTCGGCCTCGACCTCTGGTTAGTAGGTTAGTCCCAAAAACGATATAAAAGTGTAGAGTAAAGCCCATAAACATCCTAAACGGGTAATATAATAGCATGGAACAATATTAAATTCTAGAGACGTTGGAGACGTATCAAGCATCCCCAAGCTTAATTCCTGCTAGTCCTCGAGTAGGTAAATGATAAAAACAAAATTTTGATGTGGAATTCTACCTAGCATATTTCTCAATGTAATTTTCTTTATTGTGGCATGAATGTTCAGATCCAAATGATTCAAAATAAAAGTTCATATTGACATAAGAAATAGTAATACTTCAAGCATACTAACAAAGCAATCATGTCTTCTCAAAATAACATGGCTAAAGAAAGTTCATCACTACAAAATCATATAGTTAGGTTATGTTTCATTTTCATCACACAAAATACTCCCATCATGCACAATCCCGGTTTCAGCCAAGCAATTGGTTCATACTTTTTAACGTGCTTCAGCCTTTTTTCAACTCTCACGCAATACATGAGCATGAGCCATGGATATAGCACTATGGGTGGAATAGAATATGACGATGAAGGTTGTGTGGAGAAGACAAAAAAGGAGAAAGTCTCATATTGACGAGGCTAATCAATAGGCTATGGAGATGCCCATCAATTGATGTCAATATGAGGAGTAGGGATTGCCATGCAATGGATGCACTAGAGCTATAAATGTATGAAAGCTCAATAAAAAGAAACTAAGTTGGTGTGCATCAAACTTGCTTGCTCACCAAGACCTAGGGCATTTTGAGGAAGCCCATTGTTGGAATATACAAGCCAAGTTCTATAATGAAAAATTCCCACTAGTATATGAAAGTGACAACATAAGATACTCTCTATATGAAGAATATGGTGTTACTTTGAAGCACAAGTGTGAAAAAGGATAGTAACATTGTCCCCCTTTTTTATTCTTTTTATTCTTTTTTTGGGCCTTTTTTTGGCCTTTCTTTTTTGGGGGGGACCACCCTTTTTTGGCCTTTTTTTATAGGGGACGATGCTCTAATAATGATGATCATCACACTTCTATTTATTTACAACTCATGAATTACAACTCGATACTAGAACAAGATATGACTCTATATGAATGCCTCCAGTGGTGTACCGAGATATGCAATGAATCAAGAGCGACATGTATGAAAAATTATGATGGTGGCTTTGCCACAAATATGATGTCAACTACATGATCATGCGAAAGCAATATGGTAATGATGAAACGTGTCATGATGAACGGAACGGTGGAAAGTTGCATGGCAATATATATCGGAATGGCTATGGAAATGCCATAATAGGTAGGTATGGTGGCTGTTTTGAGGAAGATATATGGAGGTTTATATGTGATAGAGCGTATCGTATCACGGGGTTTGGATGCACCGGCGAAGTTTGCACCAACTCTCAAGGTGAGAAAGGGCAAGGCATGGTACCGAAGAGGCTAGCAATGATGGAAGGGTAAGAGTGTGTATAATGCATGGACTCACATTAGTCATAAAGAACTTATATACTTATTGCAAAAGTTTTATTAGCCCTCGAAGCAAAGTACTACTACGCATGCTCCTAGGGGGGGGGGGTTGGTAGGAGTTAACCATCGCGCGAACCCGACCTCCACACATAAGGAAGGCAATCAAAAGAGCATCCCATGCAACAAATTTGTTACACAACTTTTACCATACGTGCATGCTACAGGACTTGCCAACTTCAACACAAGTATTTCTTAAATTCAGAATTACCCAACTAGCATGACTCTAATATCACTACCTCTATATCTCAAAACAATTATCAAACATCAAATTGATCATAGCATCCAATTCACTTTCTATGATAGTTTTTATTATACCCAACTTGGATGCCCATCATTCTAGGACCAATTTTATAACCATAGAAAATACCATGTTGTTCTAAAAGACTCTCAAAATAATATAAGTGAAGCATGAGAGATCAACAATTTCTACAAAATAAAACCACCGCCGTGCTCTAAAAGATATAAGTGAAGCACATAGAGAAAAACTGTCTAGCTCAAAAGATATAAGTGAAGCACATAGAGTATTCTAATAAATTACAAATCATGTGTGTCTCTCCCAAAAGGTGTGTACAGCAAGGATGATTGTGGTAAACTAAAAATCAAAGAATCATATCATACAAGATGCTCCAAGCAAAACACATATTATGTGGCGAATAAAAATATAGCTCCAAGTAAAGTTACCGATAGACGAAGACGAAAGAGGGGATGCCTTCCGGGGCATCCCCAAGCTTAGGCTTTTGGTTGTCCTTGAATTATCTTGGGGTGCCATGGGCATCCCCAAGCTTAGGCTCTTCCCACTCCTTATTCCGTAGTCCATCAAATCTTTACCCAAAACTTGAAAACTTCACAACACAAAACTCAACAGGAAATCTCATGAGCTCCGTTAGTGCAAGAAAGAAAAACCACCACTTAAGTTACTGTAATTAACTCATTCATTATTTATATTGGTGTTAAACCTACTGTATTCCAACTTCTCTATGGTTTGTACCCCCGGATATTAGCCATAGATTCATCAAAATAAGCAAACAACACACGAAAAACAGAATTTGTCAAAAACAGAACAGTCTGTAGCAATCTGTAACTTTCGAATACTTCTGTAACACTAAAAATCCAACTAAATTAGGAAGTCCTGGGAAATTTTTCTATTGATCTACTGCAAAATAATCAACAAAAAATCACGTTTCTGTGATTTATTACAATAATTGTCATGCTCGCAAAAGTTTCTGTTTTTCACCAAGATCAAATTAACTATCACCGTTGGTTATCCTATAGGTTCTACTTGGCAGAAACACTAATTAAAACATAAAACAACATCTAAACATAAGCTAGATGATTATTTATTGAATAACAACAAGGAAAAATATTGGGTTGTCTCCCAACAAGCGCTTTTCTTTAAAGCCTTTTAGCTAGGCATTGATAATTTTAATGATGCTCACATGAAAGACAAGAATTGAAGCGCAAAGAGAGCATAATTGATAGAGGCAAAGGTGTCCCGTATTTTGATGAGATGATGGATATCGCTTTGGTGGAAGTCGACTTTAACAATCCGACTATGAACGTGCGAGGACGTCGTGCCTTAGCAATCGCTAAACCAACTCCGAGAGGTTATTGACCACGCCGGAGCACGATCAACCTGACCACGAGGGTCTATTTCCTGCGAGCAAACAAAGAACAAGCAAGAAAGTGAGATTGCAATCTGGATATTGCGAATATAAGATGAAAGCTTTATTGATCAAGGTGGTGTTCTGAGACGTCTTTGTTTGGTCATTGAACACAAACAAAGTACGCGAAGTTGCATCTATGGCGAACTTTAATCTAAACAAAACCCAAAGTCTAAACGGTGCCCTAAGGGCTGTATATATGGAGGAAGAGGGGGTGAATTTCGTGGCCCTTGGTGGAGGGGTCCGAAACTAACCCTATCTCTTGTTTCCCCACACATACGGACTCTTAAAATAGCCTATACTCATTATTTCAAAATTACATGGGCCTGGCCCAATAATAAGGTGACTCAGCACCTAGAATAGCCTTTGGACGAAATTTATGAAGTGGCATCTTGTATATTTCGTCCAAGGCTTCATGCACTCATTATGGTGGCTTCAAAGTCCTGAAATCATCACTTGTAACTCCGTTCTTGTTCCCCTTGCGCATGCCATCATCTCCATGCTTGTTCTTGCTCCAATGTTCATCCTTCTCCAAGCTAGGCCCTTCATCTGTAAGCAAAACAAATGTATCCAATTTAGGCAGCATCATATTCTCATGAACATTAGAATCATTACCAAGAAACGAAAGTACCTGGTAATTTAATTGGCGTGCGCGAGCTCTAGTAATTGGTCCAGTATATGTTGCAGTAGGGGCTGTGGGTGTAACAATGGTATTGATGTCCTCATCATCCTCCCCTTCTTGAAATGAAGTCGTCCTCGATGGAAGCTCATCTTCCTCACCCAAATAAGGCTTCAAATATACAATGTTAAATGTGGGACTAACCCCAAAATCTGCAGGCAGCTCAAGTTTATAT
This sequence comes from Triticum aestivum, assembly GCF_018294505.1. NCBI lineage: Eukaryota > Viridiplantae > Streptophyta > Magnoliopsida > Poales > Poaceae > Triticum > Triticum aestivum. The sequence continues at coordinate 258,908,098 of NC_057795.1, read as the reverse complement.
GCATTATCATTTATTTTCTTCAACACCTTAAAAGGACCTTCAGCACGAGGCATTAGCTTTGATTTGCACAAATCAGGAAATCTATCCTTACGCAAATGTAACCAAACAAGATCTCCAGGTGCAAACACAACATGTTTTCTACCCTTATCTCCAGCAAGTTTATATTTAGTATTCATATGCTCAATGTTTTCCTTAGTTAACTCATGCATTTTTAAAATCAATTCAGCACGTTGTTTAGCATCAAAATTAACCTTCTCCGAAGATGGAAGAGGCAACAAATCAATAGGTGCACGAGGTAGGAAACCATACACAATTTCAAAAGGGCACATCTTAGTAGTAGAATGCAATGAACGATTATAAGAAAATTCAATATGAGGCAAGCATTCTTCCCACATTTTCTTATTATTCTTCAAAACAGCCCTAAGCATAGTAGACAATGTTCTATTGACTACTTCAGTTTGTCCATCAGTTTGGGGGTGACAAGTAGTACTAAAAAGAAGTTTAGTCCCCAATTTAGCCCATAAACATCTCCAAAAGTGGCTAAGAAATTTAGTATCACGATCTGAAACAATAGTATTGGGCACACCATGCAAGCGAATAATTTCATGAATGAACAAATCAGCAACATTAAAGGCATCATCGCTTTTATGACATGGTATAAAGTGTGCCATTTTCGAGAATCTATCCATGACAACAAATATGCTATCCCTCCCCTTCTTTGTTCGAGGTAAACCTAAAACAAAGTCCATAGATATATCCACCCAAGGAACACTAGGTACAGGCAAAGGCATATATAAACCATGAGGATTGAGTCGTGACTTAGCTTTTTGACATGTAGTGCAGCGAGCAATAAAACGCTCAACATCCTGTCTCATCTTTGGCCAAAAGAAATGTGTAGCAAGTACATCCTCTGTCTTCTTCACGCCAAAGTGTCCCATTAATCCTCCTCCATGCGCCTCCTGCAACAACAAAAGACGAACAGAGCTAGTTGGAATGCATAGCTTGTTAGCATGGAACACAAATCCATCATTAACGACGAACTTGTTCCACATTCTTCCTTCTTTACAATTCTGCATTACATCTTTAAAATCAGCAACATGCACATATTGATCTTTGATGGTCTCCAAACCAAATATTTTGAAGTCAAGTTGTGAAAGCATAGTATAGCGATGAGACAATGCATCAGCAATAACATTTTCTTTTCCCTTCTTGTGTTTAATGACATAAGGGAAAGTCTCAATGAATTCAACCCATTTAGCATGTCTACGATTCAGTTTAGCTTGACTTCTAATATGTTTCAAAGATTCATGATCAGAGTGTATAACAAATTCTTTGGGCCATAAATAATGTTGCCATGTTTCTAAAGTCTGAACAAGAGCATTTAATTCTTTATCATAAGTAGAATAATTCAGACTAGGCCCACTCAATTTTTCAGAAAAGTATGCAACAGGTTTGCCATCTTGTAATAACACACCTCCTAATCCAATTCCACTAGCATCACATTCAAGCTCAAAAGTCTTATTAAAATCAGGAAGTTGGAGTAAAGGATCATGTGTCAACTTATCTTTCAATACCTTGAAGGCTTCTTCCTGTGCGTTACCCCAAACAGAAGGCACATCTTTCTTTGTCAGCTCATTGGGAGGTGCAGCAATGGTGCTGAAATCTCTCACAAAACGCCTATAGAATCCAGCGAGGCCAAGAAAACTCCTCACTTGTGTGACCGTTTTGGGCTGCGGCCAACTCTCAATTGCTTCAATCTTGGCTTTATCAACTTCAATTCCCTGTGGAGTAACAACATAGCCAAGAAAAGACACTCGATCGGTGCAAAAGGTGCACTTCCCAAGGTTACCAAACAAACGTGCATCACGTAGAGGAATAAAAACAACACATAAATGTTCCAAATGTTCCTCCAAAGATCTGCTATAAATCAATATGTCATCAAAGTAAACTACCACAAATCGTCCAATGAAAGCACGTAAAACTTCGTTCATTAATCCAAAAGGCATGACTAACCACTCATATAATCCAAACTTAGTTTTAAATGTTGTTTTCCATTCATCCCCCAATTTCATACGAATTTGATGGTATCCACTATGCAAATTAACTTTGGAGAATATTGTAGAGCCACTCAATTCATCAAGCATATCATCTAGCCTAGGAATAGGATGACGCTAACGAATAGTAATATTATTAATGCCTCTACAATCAACACACATACGTGATGTACCATCCTTTTTTGGGACTAGAATAATAGGAATAGCACAAGGACTAAGGGATTCGCGTATATAACCTTTCTCAAGCAGCTCCTGTACTTGACGCATAATCTCCTTCGTCTCCTCTAGATTGGTACGGAATGGTGCACGGTTGGGTAATGATGCACCGGGAATTAAGTCAATCTGATGCTCAATCCCTCGAATGGGAGGTAATCCCGGTGGCACGTCTTGTGGAAAGACGTCAGCGAACTCCTGCAAAACGTTAGTGACAACAGGAGGCAAAGAGGAAGGCACGTCCTCGAATGAAAATAATGCCTCTTTGCACACAAAAGCATAGCAAACAAATTTGCTAAAATCTAGCTCATCAATATCAGATTTAGTGGCAAGTAAACATGCACTTTTCAATTTAATTTCAGAAGCAACACTAGATGGTTTACTATTAGGCTTCATTTGTTGCTCAAATTCTTTTGCCACAATATGATTTTCACTCTTATTTTTCTCCTGTTTTGCTTTATTAGCTCTATTAATATCATCTTTCAAAATGGACTCAGGAGTCATGGGAAGCAAAGTAATATTTTTATCCTTATGAACAAGAGTATACTGATTGTTTCTACCATGGTGTACAGAATTTTTATCAAATTGCCATGGTCGACCAGGTAATAAGGAACATGCTTGCATAGGTACCACATCACAATCAACATAATCAGCATATGTAGAGATACTAAAATGCACACGAACAGTACGTGTTACCTTAACCTTGCCGATGTTGTTGAACCATTGGATGTAGTAAGGATGTGGATGTGGTCTTGTGGTGAGAGATAGCTTCTCCACCATCTTCATGCTAGCCAAGTTGTTGCAGCTCCCACCATCTATGATGACGCGCACATAACGTTCCTTCACAACTCCCTTTGTATGGAACAAATTATGCCTCTGATTTTGCTTAGCTTGTGTAACCTGCACACTCAAAACATGTTGAGCAACTAAACATTCATACCTGTTAGCATCTTCAGGAGCCATGTATTGCGTCTCATGATCAGAATCATCCCCACCATGTTCTTCATGTGTAATAAGAGCCAACGTCTCCTCATCATAGTCACTAGCAGACTCATACCGACCATCCTCAGTAGCAATCATCACACGCTGAGATTAGCATGACCTCTTCCCTTACAACGACGACAAATAATATCACTTGTGTGCCCAGTTGATGCCATGGAAGAAGAAGAGCTCTGTGTAGGTCCGGCAGGTGCGCTCTTGGCAGATAGTGGTGGTTGTGCCTGCTTTCTTGTATCACGGCTAGAGGTGGCACCTAATGGAGGTGCTGGTGCAGTGGAAGTAGAAGATGCACGCGGTGTCCATGATGAAGGTCGACCTGCAGAAAAGTTAGTTCGCGCCAATGCTTGTCGATCCTGCACTTCACGTTCAGCTTTACAAGCAAGATGGAATAAACGAGTGATGTTAGTATACTCCTTATACTCTAGAATGGTCTGAATCTCTCTATTTAATCCACCCATAAAACGTGCAAGCATAGGTTCATTCTCCTGAACAATACCACATCTAATCATGCCAGTTTGTAATTCCTGATAATATTCTTCTACAGATTTTTTTCCTTATCTCAAACGCTGCAATTTTTGAAGCAATTCACGTTGGTAATATGGTGGAACCCAACGAGTACGCATAGCAGTTTTCAAAGCAGCCCAAGTAGCTGGAAGAGGATATAATCTACAATGTTCAGACCACCAAACACATGCAAAGCTAGTGAAAGCACAAACAACAGCAGGAACACGTCTCTCCTTAGGATATTGTAAACATGTAAATCGTTGTTCAGTTTCTAACTCCCAAGTAAGATATACATCAGGAACATATCTACCCTCAAATGGTGGAATATTCAATTTCAGTTTAGGGAGATGGTCATGATCTCGTACCTGAGGGGGAGCCCTAACATTGCCATTATTTGCATGTGGACGACCTGGTGGTTGTGGTGCTGGTGGTTGCACGTAGTTCTGATTTTGATCAACCTCATCCTCGTAATCTCCCGCATAATCATCCTCCTCCCCATCAGCAGCAGGAGCCACAGAATTATCAACAGCAGCACCAACAGTTTGGCCAGGCTGAAGAGGAACACGGCTCGCTCGGTGGAGGGCTGTTTCGCGATGTGGAGGTAGTCGTTGTTGTTGTTGCAGAGGTGCGTCAGGTACAGCCGGTGGTGGAAGACGCGCAAGCAGTTCATTAAATCTGTTATCGAGCTTTGTTTCGAATGTCTTCTCAAGGCCAGTGATCGTCTCCACGGCCTCTTCAAAGTTGTTCATCACATCTTGCACCTGTTCAGTCATCATTTGCTAAAACTTATCATGAAGCTCCTTGTTCATTAAATTCTCCCAGTCAATCTCGTCGGCTTGTGATCCTGGCATGGTTAGCAGCAATAGAAACACACAAGAATATGATCCTACAGACTACTAAGAAGTGGTGGTGGTGGTGGGTGTCACAAATCCGTCAAGCAAAACTCAAATTCTTACCAGTTCTTACCCAGCAGCAGGCGGTGATCGGCAACCGATGTAGTCAAAACTCTCAAAGCTTGGACAAAGAGATTACCAGGGAGAGTCAAACGCACGACGTAGATGTATGTGGAGCTGGGCAGGCTAATAATATGGTAGCAAAAAGGATCAACAATAATCAACTCAGAGATGCAAAGTTGAATAAACGCTCAACGACGGTACTGTGCTGGTCCTAGGCTAGGACGTGCTAGAGACGCGAGCCTAGAACACTAACAAAATCACGGCACTGCACTTAAACAAGGGAAAAGCGCATGCTGGAATATTTTTTTGTTTCGCGCTTTTTTTTGCGCTGCTCTTTTTTTTGCGCTGCTTTTTTTGCGAAAAATCACTATAATGGTGAGTGCCTCAAAACTCTTCCCAGGTCAAACTCACAGGATGGGCACGAAACATTTTGACATTTTTTTTCGAAAATCAGGGCAGCGACGACGAAAAAGTGCGACCAAAAATCACTATGATGGCGAATGTCTCAAAACACTCCTGGGGACCTAAAAATAGGATAGGGAAAAAATATTTTCGGTCGCCAAAATTTTGGCCTAAAAACTGCCCGGGGGTCTCCAGACTCTTTTTGTGGCTTTTTCGTGGACTGTAGGTATGAAGAACCGACTCGATCTAAACTATGAATAACTGTAAAATCTCACCGACCAACCTGAAAATCTGATACCACTTGATAGAGGCAAAGGTGTCCCGTCTTTCAATGAGATGATGGATATCGCTTTGGTGGAAGTCGACTTAGACGATCCGACTACGAACGTGCGAGGACGTCGCGCCTTAGCAATCACTAAACCAACTCTTATAGTTTATTGAACATGCCGGAGCACGATCAACCTGACCACAAGGGTCTGTTTCCTGCGAGCAAACGAAGAACAAGCAAGAAACTGAGATTGCAATCTGGATATTGCGAATATAAGATGAAATCTTTATTGATCAAGGTGGGGTTCTGAGACGTCTTTGGATCTGGTCGTTGAACACAAACGAAGTACGCGAAGTTGTAGCTATGGTGAACTTTAATCTAAAAAAAACCCAAAGTCTAAACGGTGCCCTAATGGCTGTATATATGGAGGAAGAGGGGGTGAATTTCGTGGCCCTTGGTGGAGGGGTCTGAAACTAACCCTATCTCTTGTTTCCCCACACATACGGACTCTAAAAATAGCCTATACTCATGTATGTCGAAATTACATGGGCCTGGCCCAATAATAAGGTGACGCAGCACCTAGAACAGCCTCTGGACGAAATTTATGACGTGGCATCTTGTATATTTCGTCCAAGGCTTCATGCACTCATTATGGTGGCTTCAAAGTCCTGAAATCATCACTTGTAACTCCGTTCTTGTTCCCCTTGAGCATGCCATCATCTCCATGCTTGTTCTTGCTCCAATGTTCATCCTTCTCCAAGCTAGGCCCTTCATTTGTAAGCAAAACAAATGTATCCAATTTAGGCAGCATCATATTCTCATGAACATTAGAATCATTACCAAGAAACGAAAGTACCTGATAATTTAATTGGCATGCGCGAGCTCTAGTAATTGGTCCAGTATATGTAGCAGTAGGGGCCGTGGGTGTAACAATGGTATTGATGTCCTCATCAATAATGAAATACATCTAAATCTAACATACTTCCTATGCATAGGCATATTATAAGCAAAAAAATTTGCAAGGCAAGCAAAAAGTAGCATATGCAAGGAAGAAGAAAAAGACGATAGCAATCTCAACATGATGAGAGGTAATTTAGTAAGATAAAAATTTCTACGACCATATTTTCCTCTCTCATAATAGTTACATGTTGGACCATAGGAAAATTCAACAAAATAGCTATCACATAACGATACACATGCATGTGAAGTTGATACTCTTCCAAAATAGTGGGATTATCATTAACTAAAGTCATGACCTCTCTAAACCCTCTTTTACCAAAAATACCATAAGATTGAACATTCTCCAAATATATGGGATATAAAGTTGACACTCTTCCAAACCCACTTCCAATATTATTGCAAACACTATTATCAATCTCATATTCATCATGGGACTTAAATAAATTTTCAAGATCATAAGAAGAATTACCCCAATCATGATCATTGCAACAAGTAGTATACATAGCAAAATTAGCATCCCCAAGCTTAGGGTTTTGGATATTATTAGCACAATTGACATCAAGAGAATTTAAAATAAAATCATTGCAATCATGCTTTTTATTCAAGGAGCTATCGTGAATATCTTCATAAATTTCTTCATCACAATTTTCAGATTCATGAATTTCAAGCAAAACCTCATAAAGATAATCAAGTGCACTCAAATCACTAGAATTTGGTTCATCATAATTGGATCTCTTAAAAATATTGGCAAGCGGATGAGGATCCACAGATCTTAGGTTCTTTGTTTAGCAACAAATAAACAACTATTCCAACCAAACGAGTAAACGAGCCAAGTAAGACATCCAAGCAAACGAAAAGACGAACAGAAGAGCGACGAATAAAATGACAAGGGTGAAATGGGGGAGAGGAAAACAAGAGGCAAATGGAAAATAATGTAATGCGAGGGAAAAGAGTTTGTGATGGGTACTTAGTATGTCTTGACTTGTGCGAATACCTCCTCGGCAACGGCGCCAGAAATCGTTCTTGCTACCTCTTGAGCACTGCGTTGGTTTTCCCTGGAAGAGGAAAGGGTGATGCAGCTAAATAGCGTAAGTATTTCCCTTAATTTTTGAGAACCAAGGTATCAATCGAGTAGGAGGCTCCTCACAAGTCCCTCGTACCTACACAAAATAACAAGAATCTCGCAACCAACACGATAAAGGGGTTGTCAACCCCTTCACGGTAACTTGCAAAAGTGAGATCTTATAGAGATAATAAGATAAGATAAATATTTTTGGTATTTTTATGATATAGATTGAAAAGTAAAGATTGCAAATAAAGTAGACAGGAAACTTATATGAAAAAAGATAGATCCGGGGGCCATAGGTTTCACTAGTGGCTTCTCTCAAGATAGCATAAGTACTACGGTGGGTGAACAAATTACTGTCGAGCAATTGATAGAAAAGTGCATAGTTATGAGATTATCTAGGCATGATCATGTATATCGGCATCACGTACGCAACAAGTAGACCGACTCCTGCCTACGTCTACTACTGTTACTCCACACATCGACCGATATCCAACATGCATCTAGAGTATTAAGTTCATAAACAGAGTAACGCATTAGGCAAGATGACATGATGTAGAGGGATAAACTCAAGTAATATGATATAAACCCCATCTTTTTATCCTCGATGGCAACAATACAATACGTCCCTTGCTGCCCCTACTGTCACTGGGAAAGGACACCGCAAGATTGAACCCAAAGCTTAGCACTTCTCCTATTGCAAGAAAGATCAATCTAGTAGGCCAAACCAAACTGATAATTCGAAGAGACTTGCAAAGATAACCAATCATACATAAAAGAATTCAGAGGAGATTCAAATATTTCTCATAGATAAACTTGATCATAAACCAACAATTCACCGGATCTCGACAAACACACTGCAAAAAGAGTTACAATCGAATAGATCTCCAAGAAGATCGAGGAGAACATTGTATTGAAATTCAAAGAGAGAGAAGAATCCATCTAGCTAATAACTATGGACCCGAAGGTCAGTGGTAAACTACTCACAATGCATCGAAGAGGCTATGGCGTTGATGTAGAAGCCCTCCATGGTCGATTCTCCCTCCGGCGGAGCACCGGTGAAGGCTCCAAGATGGGATCTCGCGGATACAGATGGTTGCGGCGGTGGAAATAGGGTTTTGTGGTGCTCCTGGATGTTTTCAGGGTATGGAGGTATATATAGGCGAAGGAGGTCGGTCAGGGGAGCCACAAGGGGCCCACAAGGATGGGCGGCGCGCTCACCCCCTAGGGCGCGCCCTCCTGCCTCGTGGCCGCCTCGGCTGCTTCTTGACGTCCACTCGAAGTCTCATGGATTGCATTTGCTCCGAAAAGACCGCTCCCGAAGGTTTCATTCCGTTTGGACTGCGTTTGATATTCCTTTTCTTCGAAACACTGAAATAGGCAAAAAAATAGCAATTTGGGTTGGGCCTCCGGTTAGTAGGTTAGTCCCAAAAATGGTATAATAGTGTAGAGTAAAGCCCATAAACATCCAAAATGGGTAATATAATAGCATGGAACAATAAAAAATTATAGATAAGTCGGAGACGTATCAGTGAAGCGCAAGGGGCCGGTTGTGCTTGTAGCCGAGCCGGAGATGACGCGCGGCTGCGACCACCCTGAGTCATGCAAGAGCAGTCGTTTGTTCTGCGTCCTCCACAATGTGCACAACCACAACACCAATGACTGCCAGCAGCTCAGCGCCCTCCGCGATGGGTGCCTCGGTCGACGCCCCGAGTGCAACGATCAAGGCTACGGTCGTGGAGGTGGCCGAGGTGGAGGATGTTGGGACGGCCGCGACCATCGCCACGAGTGGCGCGACCAGCCTCGGGAGGTCCGCTGGCAGGGTCAGCCTCGCGAGGGCGCCTGGAGGGACCAACCTCGCGAGGATCAGCCTCAAGGCAACGCCGGTCTCCCTCCGCTGCCTCCACCGCCAAGAAGGAACGAAGATCATCACCAGGACGAGGGGGCTGGGGGCGTCCAGGAGCCTCGTGCCATCGCCTGCATCTTGGGTGGCTCGCAGGCCCCGGCCTCTCACCGCGTCTTCAAGCAGTTTGCATGCGAGGTGGACGCAGTGCTCCCTAAGTTTGAGGCGACACGCCCGCTCAGGTAGTCCATGTACACCATCACCTTCAACTCCTCCGACCAGCTCAAGTGTGCGGCCACAGCAGGCTCATTCCCAATGCTCTGCTCGCCCATCATCAGCAACGTGCTCGTCACCAAGACCCTCATCGATGGTGGAGCAGGGCTCAATGTTCTCTTTGTCCAGATGTTCAACATGCTTGAAGTGCCGTACCACCAGCTCCATCCTACCAAGCCCTTCTCAGGAGTGACTGACGGTTCCACGCATCCGATAGGGCAAGTCCGACTCCCTGTCACCTTCCGCAAGCATGATAACTACCATACCGAGCTCATCGACTTCGACGTCGCCGACATTCGCATGCCGCCCAACACTGGCCAAGTTCAAGGCGGCGACGCACCATGGCTACAACGTCCTCTAGATGCCAGGGAGCGGCGGCAACGTCACAGTCGCCTGCGAGGATAAGGACGCGGTGTGCTCTCTCGAGCGCACCTACCAAGCTGCAGCTATCGAGAACCCTGAAGACGAGGGTGATGTCCTCCCTCCTGAGGTCGCCCCCAAGACAAAGAAGCTGCAGCTAGGCCAGGGATCTCATGAGGAGGCATCACCTGACAGTGCCATGTTGAGCCTCGCGTCCCTGGACGGGGCGCCTTCACCTATCGCATAGGAAGGTGCGCCCGTCTCCCCTCACAGGTTGGGCACGGGGGCTCTCCTCTGGAGGGCCTCAGACTAGGCCAACGTCACGAGGGAGGCGCTCGGGCACCATGTGGAGGCATGCTTCAGCGCACGCTTCCCAGTAGAAGGCATAGGGCGTGAGGCGCTAGGTGCTCAAGAGTTCATTAGCAAGGCAGTCAAGGAGATTCAAGAAGCAAGGGCTCTGCAGGGCGATCACTGCCCGCCGCTGGGCGCGGCTCCTTGCCTTGGAGAGGGTGAGGAGTTCCATGTCTGCATCGACGTCCCAGGGCTCAACAGGGTCGTGTCTCGGCAGCTCTTCTGGCCGTCCTGTGTCGGTCGATGCAAGGGCCCCCCTCACAGCTACGTTCACAAGCCCTTTGGCCTGCCGAGCGCGCCTGTTGCATTTCAGCACCACATGCGGGACGTCCTAGCAGCTCGGGAGGCTAGGCACCAGGCGATCCTAGCAGAGATTGAGATGGATCCTTAGGAGCCCACCAGGCCCCCAGAGCCTCCCGAGGCTCAGGGCCAAGGTGTCTCATGAGGAACGACTTCAACAACGCGCATATTCTACTACCCCGACATCTCTTCAGCAACGGTGCCAGGTGACACCTTTTAGTTCGTTCAGTTTGGGGGCGCCCCTCGGGCTGCACTATACCAAACCGCGTGGGTCCATCCCTGCGACTTGTATCCTTATTGCATTCGTCAGAATTGCCTAACCATCTCTCATGAGCTGTTTTATCACCATCACCTACTTGCTTCGAGTCATATCCGCCTTGCGGCCTTCCTACATTGCCGACTCATCATGTGCTCATCCGGCAATGGAGACTCCTGCTGGCATGGCGCTTGTGCTCGGGTCCGTCCCAGCAACACTGAAAAACCCGAGAACCGAGCTCTGGCTCGCGGGCGCCTCACACATGCTACCTCACCAGGTCCTCGGTGCCTTCATTATCCCGTGAAAGGTTCGAGGGTAGGCAGCCAGCACCATAGGGAGTCGCGTTCTCTTCTCCCAGCTAACACGCGGGTACACCTAAGGCCTATCTACGGGCGGGCCCCGGTGGTCATCTCCTTACCCCGGGAGTCGCTTGCATGTTAAAGGGGGGCTCCTGAGCATCGCGCCTCAGGAGCTCCTACTGGCTCTCCAGCCCTCACCCCCTGGCCTTGAGCACGGCATCGTGACCTGGCATACCAGCGGCGGCTGAGCCTGCTCGAGGGCCGGGACCCGAGGACATAGAGCACCTAAACAAGTGAGGAAAGGGAATGGGCATCGTGGGCCCAAGCTAGTGACGCTACCGTGAAGGCACGAATGGGCACCATCCATAGGAATCGCTACGGATTTGCTAAAAGATAAGTCACTCACGTGATGGCATAAGTCTCACAACCCGCCCACTCGAGTCTCGCAGTCCCACTCCCGCAGTTTCACTTCCCTTCCCGTTTCTTGGGCAGCTGCTTGCACGCCAAGGGGAACCTCATGAGCATCGCGCCTCATGAGCTCTCACCGGACCTCGGGCCGCTCACCTCCTAGCATCTACTACTATTACTCCACACATCGACCAACTCCTGCCTGCATCTAGAGATTTAAGTTCATACAGAACGGAGTAACGCATTAAGTAAGATGACATGATGTAGAGGAATTAACTCAAGCAATATGATGAAAACCCCATATTTTAATCCTCGATGGCAACAATACAATACGTGCCTTACTGCCCCTACTCTCACTGGGAAAGGACATCACAAGATTGAACCCAAAGCTAAGCACTTCTCCCATTGCAAGAAAAACCAATCTAGTAGGCCAACTAAACCGATAATTCGAAGAGACTTGCAAAGATATCAAATCATCCATATAATAATTTAGAGGAGATTAAAATAACATTCATAGATAATCTGATCATAAATCCACAATTCATCGGATCTCGGCAAACACTCCACAAAAGAGTATTACATCGAATAGATCTCCAAGGACATCGAGGAGAACATGGTATTGAGAATCAAAGAGAGAGAAGAAGCCATCTAGCTACTAGCTATGGACCTGTAGGTCTGTGGTAAACTACTCACGCTTCACCGGAAGGGCAATGGTGTTGATGTAGAAGCCCTCCGTGATCGAATCCCCCTCCGGCGGGACGCCGGAAAAGGCCCCTAGATGGAATCTCATGAGTACAAAAGGTTGCGATGGTGGAGAAGTGTTTTCGTGGCTCCCCTGATGGTTTTGGGGTATAATGGTATATAATGGGATCCACTAGGTAGGAGGGAGCGCCCTCCACCCTAGTGGCCGCCTCATAACTTCTCCGACTTCATCTCCAACTCTCCTAGTTTGCTTCTGGTCCAAGAAAGATCATCACGAAAGTTTTATTTCATTTGGACTCCGTTTGTTATTCCTTTTCTGTGAAACTCTAAAACCGGGAAAAACGGAAACTTGCACTCGGCTCTAGGTTAATAGGCTAGTCCCAAAAATAATATAAAATAGCATATTAATGCATATAAAACATCCAAAATAGATAATATAATAGCATGGAACAATCAAAAATTATAGATAAGTTGGAGACGTATCAACCCGCATACTCTAGCCCGCTGATTGATAGCCTGTAGCCAGTAATGGTCGTCAGCTTCCTCGATGAAGTTGGGCAAACAGGCCATGTGATGTACTGCGGAACCCTAGGGGCCGATCTTTCACGTTTGGAGTGGATCCTACGGGAAAACATGAAGAACGCGTGGGAAACACAAGGGAAAACACGGGGAGAAACGAGAGAATCACTCAACCGACAAGTAATCGATCACACAAGGGCTAGATCACCGAAAGCATAAGGTAACACATGATCCAAAATCAACAAAGGAAGGATACAAAGGGAACCGTTCTTCTCCGTGAGGAGGTCTTGATTGTCTTCCCCGGATGAAGGCCTTGAATCCGAATGGATCTTCTCCGAAGAGGCACGATCCCTCACAAGGAGCAGATCCGGTACGGATGAGCAGAGCTCTATCTCTAAATGAGCTATCACAATGCTAAGTCTCAAAGTGAGGAGGAGGAGTCCTATATATAGGCTAGGGGTGAAGGGGTACATGGGCTCAGCCCAACACACGCGCGCAGGCGCTGGGAAGGCCGGATGGCCGGGCGTCGGGCTGGATGGCCGGTGGCTCACGAGGGGCCGGATGTCCGGGCTGAGGGGCCGGATGTCCGGGCTGGTGCAGCTGGCCGTTCTGTTCTCTGGATGGGCGACGCCGGATGTCTGCTTGGAGGGGCCGGATGTCCACTGCTTCGGGTGGCGCCGGATGTCCGGGGCGATCGCCGGATGTCCGGGCTGACGGGGTAAGCTTTTGTTCTCTCCGGTCGCTGGTGCCGGATGTCTGGGACTTTGGCCGGATTTCCGGTGGGGGCTGGATGTCCGGGATGGATGTCGGATGTCCGGTCGCTGTAGTTTCTTCTGCAGAGGGCTGGCCGTGTAGATCTCCAGGGGCCGGATGTCCGGGGTCCTGGCCGGATGTCCGGGGCCTGGAGGCTGATCTTGCCTTCTTCCATTGGTCATCTTCTTCCATGGACTTGGGGTCTTGACCATCTTCATGTGCATCCTCGGGAGGGTCCTCTTGGTACCTAATCATGCACAACATTCCGGATTGAGGTAGTAGCCATGTCTCGAGAGGATCTTATGAGATATCACTAAGGAGAGAAGTCACCTCGGTCTCAAGAGCTCTAGCTCGTGCTCTAGTCATGGGTCCTCTTGGTGCTTGGTGAGACGATGGAAGGTCCATGGGGATGACCAAAGGATGCTCCGCATCATCTCCCCCCCCCTTGGGAAAGATCCGACCTTGGATCTAAATCCTCATCACCATGGTATGGGGAGAGATCGGAGACGTTGAAGATGTCGCTCACGTCGTACTGGTCGCGTGGGAGGTCGATCTTGTAAGCGTTGTTGTTGTAGCGTGCTATCACCTTGAAGGGTCCGTCGGCTCGAGGGAGAAGCTTGGACTTGCGTTCGTTGGGGAAGCGGTCTTTGTGAAGGTGTAGCCACACTAGGTCTCCAATGTTGAATATCATGGGATTCTTGTTGACGTTGAGCTTGGTCGTGAGTCATTGTACTTGGTGCTCGATGGTGTGCCTTGTGTCTTCATGCATCTTCTCGATGTAGCTTGCACGGGCACTTGCGTCGAGGTTGTGCGCTCTCATAGAGGAAGAGGTAGAATGTCCAATGGGTACAATGGGTTGAAGTCGTAGACGCCCTCAAAGGGGGACTTGCCGGTCGTCGAATGTCTTGCACGGTTGTAGGCGTACTCGGCGATGGGTAGACACTCCTCCCACTCCTTGATGTTGTTCTTGATCAACACGCGAAGTAGAGTGGATAGTGTACGGTTCGTCACCTCCGTTTGGCCGTCGATTTGAGGATGGTATGTGGATGAGAACAAGAGCTTGATTCCGAGCTTGGCGCATAGGGTCTTCCAAAAGTAACTCAAGAACTTGACGTCGCGGTCGGAGACGATTGTCTTTGGTACTCCATGGAGACGCAAGATTTCCCTACAAAAGAGATTTGCAATGTGTGAAGCATCGTCTATCTTGTTGCAAGGATTGGAATGTGCCATCTTAGAAAATCGGTCCACAACAACAAACACGGAATCCTTGCCATTTTGAGTTCTAGGCAAACCAAGTACAAAATCCATGCTAATGTCTTCCCAAGGTTGATAAGGAATAGGAAGAGGCATGTAAAGACCATGGTATTGAGCTTTAGACTTAGCTTTGCGACATGTAGAGCATCGGGTGGTGAAGCATGAGACGTCGCGGAACATCTTGGGCCAAAAGTAGTTCTTGGAGAGCGTGGCGAAAGTCTTGTCGCGTCCAAAATGTCCCATGAGTCCGCCTCCATGAGCCTCTTGCAAAAGGAGCAAACGAAGAGAAGACTCGGGAATGCATAGTTTGTTAGCTCTCATAAGATAACCATCCTTGATGTAATATTGTTCCCAAGATGTATGCGTCAAACATTTAGCATAAGGAGTCGCAAAAGATGGATCATTAGCATACAAGTCTTTTATGTGCTCAAAGCCAATAACATTCAACTCAAGTTTAGTGACAAGCGTGCATATGCGTGAAAGTGCATCCGCAACTACATTTTCCTTACCCTTAATGTACTTGATCACATAGGGGAAAGATTCAATAAATTCACTCCATTTGGCATGACGCTTGTTCAACTTAGTTTGACCTTTTAAGTACTTAAGCGTTTCATGATCGGTATGGATGAAAAACTCATGAGGTCTAAGATAATGTTCCCAAACATGTAGCACACGCACTAAAGCATACAATTCATTGTCATAGATGGGATAGTTAAGTTGAGCACCGGAGATTTTTTCACTAAAATATGCAATGGCTCGTTTTTCTTGCATCAAAACTCCGCCAATTCTGGTACCACTTGCATCACAATGAACCTCAAAAGTTTTATCAAAGTTGGGAAAAGCAAGAATTGGAGCATGAGTAAGCAAGGACTTGAGCTCATCAAAAGCAGTGGATTGCAAAGATCCCCAAACAAAAGGAGCATTCTTCTTACTCAAGGCATGCAAAGGAGCGGCAATAGTACTAAAGACTTTCACAAAGCGACGATAAAAACCCGCAAGACCAAGAAAACTACGCACTTGTTGCAAATTGGTGGGTTGGGGCCAAGTTTTAATTGCTTCAATTTTAGATTCATCAACATGGACACCCTTTGAAGATACAACAAAACCCAAGAAAACCACTTTGTCAACACCAAATGTGCATTTTTTCAAGTTGGCATAAAGACTGTTCCTTGCGAAGGGTTTGCAAAACAGCCCTAACATGATTAAGATGCTCTTTCATGGTTTTGCTAAACACAAGGATATCATCGAAGTAAACCACAACAAAGACTCCAATATAAGGGCGAAGCACATAATTCATGAGACGCACGAAAGTACCGGGAGCCTCCGATAAACCCATAGGCATAACTAACCACTCATATAAGCCAAATTTGGTTTTGAAAGCAGTTTTCCATTCATCACCCTCTTGTATGCGGATTTGATAATAGCCACTTTTAAGATCAATTTTTGAGAAAAAGTTGGCTCCACTAAGTTCATCAAGCATATCATCTAAGCAAGGAATGGGATGCCTATAACAAACAGTAATAGCATTTATAGGTCTACAATCGGAACACAAGAGGAAACTTCCATCTGGCTTAGGCACAAGTATAACCGGAACGGCACAAGGGCTTAGGCTTTCACGTACATGACCGTTGTCGATTAGTTGTTGTACTTGCCGTTGGATCTCCTTTGTTTCTTCCGGGTTGACGCGGTATGGAGCTTTGTTTGGTAGGGGCGCTCCGGGGATGAGGTCGATTCGATGCTCAATGCCTCGTAGAGGAGGTAGACCCGGAGGTAGCTCATCGGGGAAAACATCTTGGAATTCCTGCAAAAGAGATTGAAACACTAAAGGTAGCTCGTGAGGGGTGTTAGTTTTTGGTTCTCCATCCTTGCACACAAGGACAAAGTGCATAACACTCGATGGGTTCTCACACACTTCCCTCATCTCACATTTTGTGGCAAATAGGACTAGGTTTTTCTCTCTAGGCGAAGAGGCGCTCAAGTTTGGCTTGTGGCTCTCACTCACTTTTGGGTGGATCACTTTCTCACTCTTCTCTCCACGATGGGTGGCTTGCTTGTCGGCTATCACTTGACTAGGAGACATAGGTCGTAGCACATATTCCTTCCCTTTCATCTTGAAGCTATAGTGATTGGTGCGCCCGTTGTGGATGACACCACGGTCGAATTGCCATGGCCTACCAAGAAGGAGGTGGCAAACAGTCATGGGTACCACATCACACTCCAAAGTGTCTTCATATGCACCAATTTTGAAGGAGACTTGGACCGTATGCTCAACTCGTATAGTGCCGGAGTCACTTAGCCATTGAACCTTGTAGGGGTGCGGGTGCTTCCTCTTGACCAATTGAAGCTTGGAGCATAGTTCTTCACTTGCCAAGTTGTGGCAACTACCTCCATCGATGATGACCTTGACGGACCTTCCATTGATGCCGGCCTTTGTGTGGAAGATGTGGCATCTTTGGTCTTCTTCTTGTTGATGTTGAAGAGTCAAGACCTTGGAGACAACGAGAGCGGGGCTCGAATCCTCATCACAAAAGACTTGATCATCTTCATCCTCGTTCACTCGTCGGTGCATGGCCACTTGCTCAAGAGCTTCCATCTCCTCATCACTCATGGAGTCATATGTGCCATCATCGTTGAGGATCATGGTGTGCTTGTTTGTGCATTCATAGGACTTGTGGCCTCGGCCGCCGCAAGTGAAACACTTGAAGGAGCTTGTCTTGACGGTCTCATCGGTCGGAGTAGATGAAGAAGCACGCGGCTTGAAGTTGCTTGTAGTAGGAGGAAGACGACTTGAACTTGCCGAAGTTTTCTTGTAACTTGACTTGTCGTCGTTGCTTGGAGAAGTCTTGGTTGATGGAGTTGTTGAAGCTTGATTGTTGGAGAAGCCGTAGGTCTTGGATGAGTACTTGGCATACTTGAAGTCATCTTGCACTTGACGTTCCGCCTTGGTCGCTTGATGCACGAGTTCAATGAGGTTGGAGTAGGGTTGGAAGTCGGCGATCTTCTTGATGGGATGATTGAGTCCATTCAAGAATCGTGCCATTGTTTGCTCATCATCTTCCGTGACATTGGCTCGAATCATGGCTATCTCCATTTCCTTGTAGTGTTCTTCAACACTCTTTGTTCCTTGCTTGAGGAGTTGTAGCTTCTTGAAGAGATCGCGGTTGTAGTAGGTTGGCACAAAACGTGCTCGCATGACATCCTTCATTTGAGACCAAGTGGTGATTGGAGGTTCACCTCTTGCTTGTCGGCGCTCAAGGACTTGTTCCCACCATATGATCACATAGTCTTGGAACTCTAGTGATGCCATAGCGATCTTATTCTCTTCCTCATCGTTGTGCAAAGGAAAGATTTTGTCGACCTTCAATGCCCATGAGAGGTACTCTTCCAGATCATTGCTTCCATTGAACTTGGGCATTGTGAATTTGAGCTTGCCATAGCGTTGCTCTTCATTGTGTTGTTCGCGATAGTGATGATGACACCCTTGACGGTGAGGGTAATCAACCTCATGTTGCTCTTGGCGTGGAGGAAGTCCATGATCAACTTGCGCTTGTTGAACTTGAGGTTGAGGAGGAGCTTGACGAGCTTGTGGAGGAGCTTGTGGAGCTTGACATTGCACATGTGGTTGATAGTTCCTCTCTTGGATTTCTTCTCAAAGGGATTCCTCTTGATTGCACCGTTCGCGATTGCGGTTGGTGATAGCTCGACTTGATTCTTGAAGGGCACGTTGCGCCTCAAGAGCTTGCGCTTCACGTAGTTGTTGTTGAAGACGTTGAGCCTCGGTGTCTTGTTGCTCTTGGTGTAGACGCGCTCGTTCTTCTTCTTATTGGCGACGAAGACAGTGTCGTTCTTGAGCTAGAGCAAAAGCGTCTTGGTTTGAGTGAGGACGAGGGACTTGCTCATCGACTTGCTCTTGTGAATGCTTGACGTGTAGCAGGTTGCGAGATGCATGACGGTCTTGATGCGCGGCTCGTCAAAGAGTGTTTGATGACGGTGTACTTGAGCCGGAGAAGGAGTCGTCGGACTGTCGACTTGAGTGGCTCCGTCTTGAGTATCACGATGTAGAAGGAGGTCGGTTCACCAACAAGGTGCGGATCTCGTCCATTCTTGCATTGTTCTCTTGCTTGTGCGCGTCGAGCTTGTTGTTGAAGTAGTCTCTTGTATGTTGCTCGGAGAGTCGTAAGTCGGTAGCGAGGTTGCCGATGCAGTTGTTCATTGCTTGTTGCTCTTGATGCAATGCTTGTTGTGCACCGAAGAGGTGGCTCTTGGTGATGTATGATGACATGTCATCGTCTTGCTCGATGAAGAGTGGGTTGGTAGAAGTACTCGGCCTATCCATCATTCCAAGCAAAATGTGAGTGGTAGAAGGAGAAGAACTTATACCAATGTACCTTGACCGATGTTGATGATGAATCAAGTTCACTCAAATGCGGACAATGAAATAGCACTATTGGTACCAATTCTTGTCGGTTCTCACACCTACACAAGTAAAAGCTTATGGTGGAGCTTGGTTAGGATGGTGGCACAAAATTTGATGCAATTGAAAGTGAGATTCAATAATGTTGGAAAAGATTCACAAATTTGCAAATGCAACAAGTAGACCAAGCAAGTAGGGGTACACGGAAACACACACGCAAATAGATAAATGGGATTGTGCAAACCAAAAGTGAGCCAAAATGTGGAATCCACGAAAATGCTCTTGTTGCACAATACTAGAGAGATGCTAGCACGATTGCACAATAGGCGGATACGGAGCTTGTGCACAACCTACTAGGCAAAAATGCAACGATCTCTATCCCAAGTATGCTATATGTATGGTATTTCGGTGCTATGATCCAAGATGATCTTATATGACAATCTTAATGTAGTATGATGCTATGGTTCTTGCTTATAAGCTCTTTGCTTATCTTTCCTCTTTGCTTAAAAGCTTGGGTGGCTCTTTCACTTTTGAGCTCTTTTCTCATGCAAAACTTCACGAACCAAGATAGCAATTGTGTATGCTATGACAACTTTGTGACACACAAGTTGATGCCAAGATATGCACCACGGTGGTATGGTATGTATGCTATGGAGTATGATCACTAATGTGCACAAGTCACGTTGCCGGCAATACTCAATGGCTAGTCTCGATGGGTAAGCTACGCAAAAGTAAGGTCATGTGGGGTATCAATGCAATTGCAAGGTATGACAAAGATGTCGTCGAGGTTACCGTCCTTGGCGATGATGAGTAGTCGATGGAGATGAGCGGTGGTGATGGTGACGTCGAACCGTACCTATATAGCCGAAACACAATAGGACACGGGAACCACAACCCAAAATCTCAAAGACCAAAACGTGTCAAAATCGACATAGGAGGTAGCGGTGAGCGGTGGTGGTGTTTGTGGAAAGCGTTGGGGGTATGCGGAAGTAAGCGTGGGCACCGGGGCAAAATTGGGCGAAAGTATGCGGAAATGGGTGCGGGGGATGGAGTTGCTGCTGCCAGGGGCCGGATGTCCGGGCCAGCTGCCGGATGTTTGGGATGCCGGATGTCCAGTGGACACAGGGCAGATGTCCGGGCTCTGGATCAGGGACGAACACGACGAACTCCACGGGAAAAATTGCAACTCCGGGGCGAAATTCGGACGAATTGGTGGATGGAAATCGTGGGAGAGATGGGGAAAAGCTAGATCAACTCGATGCAAAGCAGATCCATGGATCAAATCCAACAAAACTTCATCACACCAATAAATCACAAAAAAAAATTGTGGCTATTTTTGGTGGGGATTTTTGGATTTAGGACGAAAACAACACAATCAAGCTAGAAAACACGGGGTAGGGACTCCAAAAACGTGATCAACATGGCTCTAATACCAAGATGATGTAGGGCGGAACCCTAGGGGCCGATATTTCACATTTGGAGTGGATCCTACGGGGAAACACGAAGAATGTGCGGGAAACACAAGGGAAAACACGGGGAGAAACGAGAGAATCACTCAACCGACAAGTAATCGATCACACAAGGGCTAGATCACCAAAAGCATAAGGTAACACATGATCCAAAATCAACAAAGGAAGGATACAAAGGGAACCATTCTTCTCCGTGAGGAGGTCTTGATTGTCTTCTCTGGATGGAGGCCTTGAATCCGAATGGATCTTCTTCGAAGAGGCACGATCCCTCACGTGGAGTAGATCCGGTACGGATGAGCAGAGCTCTATCTTTAAATGAGCTATCACAATGCTAGGTCTCGAAGTGAGGAGGAGGAGTCCTATATATAGGCTAGGGGCGAAGGGGTAAATGGGCTCAGCCCAACACGCGCACGCAGGCGCTAGGAAGGCCGGATGGCCGGGCGTCGGGCCGGATGTCCGGTGGCTCGCGAGGGGCAAATGTCCGGGCTGAGGGGCCGGATGTCCGGGCTGGTGCAACTGGCCGTTCTGTTCTCTGGATGGGTGACACCGGATGTCCGCTCGGAAGGGTCGGATGTCCGCTGCTTCGGGAGGCGCTGGATGTCCGGGGCAATCGCCGGATGTCCGGGCTGACGGGGTAAGCTTCTATGCTCTCTGGTCGCTGGTGCCGGATGTCCGGGACTTTGGCCGGATTTCCGGTGGGGGCCGGATGTCCGGGCTGGACGCCGAATGTCCGGTCGCTATAGTTTCTTCTGCAGAGGGCTGGCCGTGTAGATCTCCAGGGGCCGGATGTCCGGGGTCCTGGCCGACTGTCCAGTGCCTGGAGGCTGATCTTGCCTTCTTCCATTGGTTCTCTTCTTCCATGGACTTGGGTTCTTGACCATCTTCATGTGCATCCCCGGGAGGGTTCTCTTGGTACCTAATCATGCACAACATTCTGGATTGAGGTAGTAGCCATGTCTCGAGAGGATCATATGAGATATCACTAAGGAGAGAAGTCACCTCGGTCTCGAGAGCTCTAGCTCGTGCTCTAGTCATGGGTCCTCTTGGTGCTTGGTGAGACAATGGAAGGTCCATGGGGATGACCGAAGGATGCTCTGCATCACCGTGATACACCTCTTTTGGGTCAGTCGCTCCTCGAGCTCCACGGGAAGCGTAGCCGGGCTTAGGCTGTGACGCTTTGTAGTGGGGGTGGGGGTGGGGATGGGGATCTATGGGAAAGGAGGTGTTTGGTAGGCGGTATTTAAGAAACTCAGGGTGGCCTGGGTGTGGAGATCGGTGGGTAAGCTGCCCGGGCAAACCAGCAGATGTTGAGAATGGAGGCCTTGCTATGGTTTCAAGCGAGGGACGGGTTGTGGTGGGGTGTGTGTGTGCGCACGTGCGCACGTGCCTGAGGAGTTTTTGGGGTGTGTGTGTGTGGAGGGGGGTGTTTGAGGAAATGACGCGGCTACTGAAAATTTTACTATGCGGGAGTAAAATGTCGGGGCTATTGAAAATTTCGATGATGCATCTCACACGGTCCCGAAATAACAACCGTGTGTTATGAAATAGAAAAACCCTCGAGTCTGGCAGATATTTTCGAGGGATGCAGGCGGGAGTGGGAACAACAAACAACACACATGGTCAAAACATAATAATCTTGTGTTATCAAATAGAAAAACCCTACAGGCGGTTAGATATTTTTGAGAGGGGAAGCCTCGTGGAGCCCAATGTACTATGCGATGTGTGTGACAAGGGCACCAACGTGGCACACGGTTAGTGTGAGTGAACTATGTCTATTGCATCATCCGACTTGTCTAATATTCATAAATTTCGCAAAAATGATGCGGGAAAGGGTCAGGACACGAACACAGTTGCATGTCGACCAAATATATGTGTGAAAAGGGTGGTTTGATGTTCAAATACAAAATGCACAACTTCGATGTGGCACCTAGCTCACAAAGTGCACGGTATTGACTGCCCCCCTCCCTCCGTGTCCACAAGAGGGGAATCCTATGCTATGAACACATGCCCGCCACCACGGAGGTTCACCTAGCAAAGTGTGAAGTAGCAGTCTCTCCATCAAACACACACACACACACACACACACACACACACACACTTCCAATTGGCAGGAGAGGGCATCTCACCAAGATGTGTCGTTAAACGGACCAAGAAGAATCCACCTTGGTCGTACAACCTCTCTCTTGTTGTTGGTCAAAGTGATGGACGTCCATGCGACCCCAAAGATGGACTAGCTCGCCAATAATCATGCAAGTAGCTAGTCCCCGAAGACAACCACTGCCTGCATGTGGCCCAAACATATGTATGGAGTGTTGATGTTTGAATACACATTGGAACAACTTTGTTGTGGCACCGTGCTTTGGAACCAGAAATCCCCACACGAAACGAGGGTTAGTTGACGATGCATTTTATATGTATGTCACACCACACTTTGAGCTGATGACGGGGATTCATGCATGCATGCATAGTATGCGCTCAAACTTATGTCTAAATCTTACCATGACCTACTACGACGACACGAACCAAAGGAAGAATCCACCATGATAACATATCTCGTTGTCGGTCAAAGTGATAATGGATGTCCACGCGGGCCCAAGAATATATAGGCTTGTCGCTGATAACCACGTGAAGGAGTGTACCGTTCGAAGACAACCACTACATGCATATGTATGTATGGAGGTGATGCGTGCATACATGTTTGAATACCATGCAAAACATTGATGTGGCGCGTGCGTTGAAAACCGTACAGCCCCGACACAGAGCGAGATCGGTTCATGACGTGTTATGGTACTACCCACTTTGAATCGATGGGAGGGATTCATGCATACACATGCATGCGTACTCAAACTATATCATGTCATCCCAGAGCATGACCTATATACCGTAATACAAACCAAAAATAATCCCCTCCTAAGTCAAATTAACCTCTTTCGTTGTCGAGCAAAGTAGTGATGGACCAAGCGGGCCCACAGATGGAAAGCATCAATATCTCTAATAACCGCGTGAGTGGATGCCAGAGGACAACAACCATCGCTTTGGATGTGGGCCAGACATATGTATGGAGAGGTGTGTGTGGTTGTGATGTATGAATATGCAAAATGCACAACTTTGATGTGGCACATGCCTCGAAAACCGTAAAAAGACCCCACACAGAGCGAGGTTCATGAGGCATACTACATATGCTGGTCCCCTTCCCCCTCTTCGATGCATACTATATGCTCCTACCGTAAGACAAACCAAAAAGAATCCTCCTTCCAATATAGGTCAAAGTGATGCATGCATGGACGACGACCTCGCGGGCCCATAGATGGAAGTGCCACACGTGAGTGTCCTAGGAAAACCAACGCCTGCATGCATGTGGCCCAAAGAGGTGTTGTGTTATGTTTGACTAGCCAATGCACAACTTTGAGATGGCACGTGCCTCGGAAATCGAAAAGTCCTGACACTGAGTGAGCTGTGTTTACGGACGCATACATAGTATATATGCCAGTCCCCTTCCACCTCTTCGATGCGTACAATATACTCCGACCATAACACAAACAAAAAAAAGAATCAACCTGGTTGTTCAAATTAAACTCTCTATCGGTTGTTGGTTGAAGTGCTGGATGATGACCTCGCGGGTCCACAGAAAGTGTCACACATGAGTGAGTGTCGTGTAGACAACCACCGACTGCATGTAGTGGCCAAAACATGTATGTATGAAATAGTTGTGTGATGTTTTAAATAACAAATTCACAACTTTGATGTGGTACCTGCCTCACAAAACAGCCAACCCACGCGGTGGCTCATGACTCGTAGTGTACCGCTAGCCCCCCCCCACCCCAGATGCACACACATACACACTGCGCATCCACCGGAACTACGATGCATGTTAAATTTTCCTGCGGTGAACATATGTTACCAAAGGAGGGACGTTTTAATTTTGAAAAATAGAGATCATTAAGACGTTTTAGTACATTGATTAATTTTCTAGGGGTATAATGTGCAAAAAATCAAATTTGAGCTACATGCACACATGACAGTGCACCTAAATAGATTAGAAAAACACATGTGTTTCACTGGGTGCATGTTTACTCCCCATGCAAGAAATTTCAAACATTGAGAATCCTGATTTTTAAAATCTAGTACATCCAAAACTTATTTGAAATTCATGAAACTTATCGTGTTGTCATATGGACACCAATACACAGTGGTATTGCACCTTTTGGTCAAATTTTAGAAAAGTTTTGATGTAATCTTTGTCTTCTTACAAACGAGAGGTTATTAATAATTGAGAACCAATATTGCAAACGGATTATTTATTCAAACCATGGGCGTTAGACCAACAAAGGATATGTGCCATGCTTCGGTTAAGCAATAAAGAGGCAACATTCAAAATAGAAAAACAATATACATGCCACCACACGATCCGTATGCCGTGCGAGCAGGTGTGAGTTGATGGGACCCATGCGAGCAGTCCGTCATGCAGGCATACCGAGAGGCGTGCGTGTAGGTGCGTGAATTGATGGGAGGTGTGCTCGCAGGGCAATGTCATCAGGAGGCATGGGAGTAGCTGTGAAAAGTGATGGTAGGCATGCCAGCAGTCCGGTGCGCAGGCTCACCGGGAGGTGACCAGCGGTTTGACCGCTGCCCCCCTCTCCCCCACTACTCCATATTAATGGCGCGCCCGAGCGGCCGCACCACCCATCCTTGCCGCACACACAATCATCTCTCTGCATGCATCCTCGACGCCACTCTCAGTCCACAAATTCGTCAGTGTATGAGGATGCCGCTGAAGCGCCCCATCGGAGGGAGTGGCGATGCTAGGGTTGCTTGATACATCTCCGACATATCCATAATTTTTTATTGTTCCATGCTATTATATTATCTGTTTCTGGTGTTTTATATGCATTAATATGCCATTTTATATTATTTTTGGGACTAACCTATTAACCTAGAGCCCAGCGCCAGTTTCTATATTTTCCTTGTTTTTGAGTGTTACAGAAAAGGAATATCAAATGGAGTCCAACAGAATAAAACTTTGTGATGATTTTTCTTGGACCATAAGAAATCAACGGAGCTTGGAGAGTGGGTCATAAGATGGCCGAGGAGGCCACAAGCCCCCAGGCGTGCCATAGGAGGGCGCGTCCTGAGGGCTTGTGGGCCCCTCAGGAGTCCTCCAACACTAATTCTTGCACTATAAATTCCCAAATATTCGCAAACCAACAGAAGCGTCCACCAAAATACTTCTCCACCGCCGCAAGCCTCTGTTCGCATGAGATACCATCTTGGGGCCTTTTTGGCATCCTGTCGGAGGGGGATTCGATCACGGAGGGCATCTACATCAACCTTGTTGCCCTTCCGATGAAGCGTGAGTAGTTTACCACAGACCTACGGGTCCATAGCTAGTAGCTAGATGGATTCTTCTCTCTCTTTGATCTTCAATACAATGTTCTTCTCGATGTTCTTGGAGTTCTATCTGATGTAATATTCTTTTGTGGTGTGTTTGTCGAGATCCGATGAATTGTGGACTTATGATCAGATTATCTATGAATATTATTTGAGTCTTTTCTGAACTCTTTTATGCATGATTAAATATGTTTGTATTTCTCTTCGAATTATCGGTTATGTTTGGCCAACTAGATTGGTTCTTCTTGCAATGGGAGAGGTGCTTAGTTTTGGGTTCAATCTTGTGGTGTCCTCACCCAGTGAAAAAGTAGGGGTAGCAAGGCACGTACTGTATTATTGCCATCAAGGTTAAAAGATGGGGTTTTCATCATATTGCTCGAGCTTATCCCTCTACATCATGTCATCTTACTTAAGGCGTTACTCCGTTCTTATGAACATAATACTCTATATGCATGCTGGATAGTGGTCGATGTGTGGAGCAATAGTAGTGGATGCATGCAGGAGTCGGTTTACTTGACACGGATGTGATGCCTATATTCATAATCATTGCCTTAGATATCGTCATAACTTTGCGCTTTTCTATCAATTTCTCGATAGTACCCACCGTATGTTTTCTTTCAAGAGAGAAGCCTCTAGTGAAACCTATGGCCCCCGGGTTTATTTTCCATCATGTGTTTTCAGATCTATAAACCAAAAAACCCAAAAATAACTTGCTGCAATTTATTTATATTTACTTTAGTTTGCTCTTTTATTTATCTTTTATACATATCTCTATTAGATCTCACTCTTGTTCGAGATCGTGAAGGGATTGACAACCCCTTTTTCGCGTTGAGTGCAAGTGTTTGTTAGTTTGTGCAGCTGCATAGATTGGAGACTTGCTTGTGCCTCCTACTGGATTGATACCTTGGTTCTTAACTGAGGGAAATGCTTGTCTCTACTTTGCTTCATCACCCTTTCCTCTTCAAGAGAAAAATCAACACAAGCTCAAGAAGTAGCAGGAAGAATTTCTGGCGTCATTGCCGGGGAGGTTCTACATCAAGCCTACCAAGTACCCACCATAAACTCTCATCTCTTGCATTACATTATTTGCCATTTGCCTCTCGTTTTCCTCTCCCCCACTTCTAAAACGTTTTCAGAAAATCACAAAAATACTTGCCTATTCGCCCATCTTTCGTTCGTCTTTGCATTTGCTTTTTGGTTTCTTGTGTGCTAGATCACTTGTTTTGCTATCATGGCTAGTCCTTCTACCATTGTTAATGCCCTTGAAAGTGAGGTTCTCAATTTTAAGCAAAGGGAGGGAGGAAATTTAAAAGATGCCTGGTATAGAATTTGCAATGCTCAAAATAGATCTACTTGTAAGCAATCTACTACCGTTCTCCTTCGCAATTTTTATGAGGGTGTTACTACTTGGTATAGATATGTGCTAGATACCATTACCGGAGGTAATATCTTGGGTAGCGATACTTTGGATGCTTATAACACTGTGATAGATTTGGTGGGCTCACCACCACTCATGGTTAATGAAACAGTTTAAACTTTGGAACATGTGATGCAAAGACTTGATATTATTGAGAATAAAATTTCTACAGTAGGGTTTTTTGAAAATTGGGATCAGAAGA
The DNA here is from genome assembly GCF_018294505.1 of Triticum aestivum. Lineage (NCBI taxonomy): Eukaryota > Viridiplantae > Streptophyta > Magnoliopsida > Poales > Poaceae > Triticum > Triticum aestivum. The sequence goes on along the minus strand of NC_057795.1, from coordinate 258,880,468 downwards.
TCCATAACCATATTACTCAAATTGGGTCGAAAGTAGGAATGCCTTTAAAGAATCTAAAGGAAAAGGAACCTATAGTTAATTAGAAAACATGTCTAGGTTCTACTAGATTGACAAGTTAGAAGACATTATTACCAACTTGTGTTCCACTTTTGCCTCTATTAAGACTACTCCAAATTTTCTCCTACCAAAGCCACCAAGTTTATTTATGTTCCTAAAAGTAAAGGTGAACCATCTAGTAAAGGAAACAAAGATCTTAAGATGATAAGTGTTCACCCTAGCTTTTTCGATATTGTGAAAGAACCAATTGTTACAAGTGAATTTCTTGATTTCCTACCTAGAGGTGTGATTATCAATAAAACCAAAGAACTTCCTAGGAGACACAAAAGTTGATGCGGAGCATCCCAAGGTCATGCCCATGGACCTACCTACACCTCTCACGACACCACTTGGACCAATGACAAGAGCTCGAGCAAAGGCTATCAAAGATAAGGTGAACTCGCTCCTGTCCGAACTACCACTTCCCACATATGAGACATGGCTTCTACCTCAAGCGGAAACCCTATGTGTGATTTGGTTCTCGGAAGAAAGCCACGGACAAAATGGCGAGGACACCAAGTACAAGAGATAAGAAGAAGGACTGCCCAAAACTCCCAGCCATCGGACGACTAACGCCTGTCAGACGTCTGATGCCTATAGGATCCAACAGGCTAGCCTGCGCACGCTCTAGCGACTGGACGACCGGCGCCGATCGCACATCCGACACCTCCCAGCGCCCGAACGACCGAGCACCACCGGGCGACCGACACCGCCATCACCGAGCCAAAATATCAAAAGTATGGAAGCCTCTAGACGACCGACAGACCGGACAACCAACCCTGACCGGACAACCGAAAAATATGACCAGAGCCGAAACGTCAGACTTCCAACAAGTACTGGATGTTCGGACCCTCGCGAGCCATCAGACGACCGGTGACCGTCGGGCGTCCGATGCATGTGTGTTGACTGCCTGTTGGGCTGAAGCCCATGTACCCCTTCGCCCACTTAGACTATAAATACTCCTTCTACTCCCTCTTTCGAGGGTCAGCAATGGTTTAGCTCATTTGTGAGATAGAGCTTTGCTCATCCATCCAAATCTACTCCACCAAGAGAGATCGCGGCCTCTACAAAGAAGATCCATCTTGGATTCAAGACCCCTCAAGGGAAGACCCTCAAGACCTCCTTTCAGAGAAGAACTTGCTACTTGTATCATCCTTTGTTGATCGTGGATCGTGTATCTCTTTGTGTTTCGAGGATCTATGTCACGCCCAATATGGGACCCTATCCTAAAGGAACTCAAAGGTCCCACCAAGGATAGAAGTGCATATTGGAGACACTTCTGCAAATTGGATATCATTACATCGTACCATCACATAATAGTTGGGGGTACATACGAGAGGCATACAACACCACATGAATACAACAACATCATACATAAGAGCAACATCCGACTACGAATGAAAAACAAACAGAAACTCAAACAACATCCACCCTGCTTGCCCAGGCTGCCGACCAGGAACCTATCCCATGAACAAAGAAGAAGCAGAAGAACAACTCCAAAACAAGTAAACATCGCTCTCGCGTCATGACCATTGCATTACCTGTACCTGCAACTATTGTTGTAGTAATCTGGGAGCCGCGAGGACTCAGCAATCCCATTACCATTGGTATCAAGACTAGCAAAGCTTAATGGGAATGGAAAGGATAAGTGGTGAGGTTGCAGCAAGCAACTAAGCAAGATATGGTGGCTAACTTAAGAGTAAAAGAATAAGATGAGAAGCTATGCAAACGGTCGCAAACTAGTAATGATCAAGAAGTGATCCTGAACTACTTATGTTCAAACATAACACCATTGTGTTCTCTTCTCGACCCACTCGAAAAGAGACCATCATGGTTACACATGCGGTTGGGTATTTTAATTCGAGTCTGGTGTCAAGTTCTCTACAACCGGATATTAAAAACTCCCATCTGCCACATAACCGCGGGCACGACTCTCGAAAGTTTAAACCATGCAAGGGTGTCCGAACTTAGCCCATTACAAGCTCATGATCCGCGGAGACAATCCTCCATCGCGGGACATCCGATCAGACTCGGGGTCCTGGTGCACAAGACATTTCGACAATGGTAAAACAAAACCAGCAAGAACTCCTGGTGTGCTGAAAAATCCCGATTGGAGCCGCACGTATCTCGTTCTCAGGGCACAATGGATGGGAAAGCCTACGAGTAAAACCAGATCCTCGGGTTGCCCCGTGGTGGCCCCGCAGTCTGCCCGTTTTGGAGCAACACTCAGAGGAGCACTGGCCCGGGGGGTTGATTAAGAATACTAGGGGGCTGGCGAAAATCCCTTTAAGTTTTAGTTGTTATTAGGCAAATGTAAAACCAATGTTGGGCCTTGCTGGAAGAGTTTTATTCAAAGCGAACTGTCAAGAGGGTCCCATACCCCTCACCGTGTTAGGGACGCAAAATCAAGGAACATAACACCGGTATGACGGAAACTAGGGCGGCAAGAGGGGAACAAAACACCAGGCATAAGGCCGAGCCTTCCACCCTTCACCAAGTATATATGTGCATTAATTAAAATAAGAGATATTGTGATATCCCAAGATATCAATGTCCCAACATGGGACAACCTATAACTGCACCTGCAACTAGCAACGCTATAAGAAGCGCTGAGCAAGCGGTAACTTAGCCAAACAGCAGTTTGCTACAAAGGGTGAAAAATGTTAGCGGTTGTCATGGCAATTTGGAGGCTTGATAAACAAGTGGTAGGAAGCGCGACATAGCGATAGCATGACAACTAGCATAGCAAAGATAGTAGTTAGATCAAGGGTAACGGTCACCTTGCCTGAAATCCCGCTAGTGTCAGGACCCCGATCCTATGCCACACCGATCTAGCATGTAACACCTCATATCACTTTGCGGCCTCACGCACGGTATCCCCATGGGTATCGCTTTACCAAGCCTGGGACCATTTGCGCCTTTTGGCACACGTATATGATACTGTCGCTAGTATCCATATGACAAAGAACCCGGGCTGACATGGCTAGTCGTGAACCCAAAGTGGCGCTAACTTACAGGGATAGGCATACATGACCCAGCAACGAACGTGTCGATCAACAACGAGTGAATCCCAAGTCGTAGCAAGCTGCAGGGACTTAAAGGATCACCGTGTGACATTTCCCTGCAGGGACAGACACAGGAACGAAGAAGGACACATGCCGGCCAGCCTAAGTATTCCGGAGCAGTAGCAACCTACCATGGCTCAGTGGAAGCACTAGGAGACATTTCCCGGTAAGAGAGGCTACCAAGGATAAACAACTAGATAGTCAGATCCCACACATACCAAGCATTTCAAACATACACACAATATGCTTGTTATGTGCAAATACAACATGGCATCACAACAAAACTCTTCAACTGGAGTACTTTATTTAAAGATTCCAGAGAGCCATACATATCATTCACATAGATAGGGGTCACACGACCCAGCATTCAAGTCATACAAACATACAAGCCATAAGCAGAAGCAACATGTCTATGTACAGACATCTAGAAAGTAAAAAGGCTTGCGGAAGCCTATCTATCCTACAAGGGTCCACCATGTGCTCAGGATCACCACCTGGGCCTCAGGCTACTCGTCGACATCAAGGTCTACGTAGAACCCATCAGAATGGGTTGCAGCATCTTCTGCAAACGTAATTAAGCAAACATCAGTACAAAGGTACTCAGCAAGACTTACATCAGATCCTACATACATGCACATTATCAATAAAGGGATGGTGGGGTTATTGCAGTAAGCCATCTTTGACTCTTGGCTAAACTATCTTACGAGACTCCAGCTTGTAATTGTTTTGTGCACTCGAGTCCACTATACACCACATCAATACACTACCGAGGATCCACCTCCGCCATCCTACGGAAGGGCCATCCACGGCACTCACACTTATCTTGAGGCTTTTAGTAGTTTCCATTTACTTTCTATGAACTGTATAGGCAACCAAGTAGCCCTTTTCCACGGACGCGGCTATTCGAATAGATGATGTTAACCCTCCAAGGGTGTACTTCTTCATACATGTTTCCACCACTTAGCGTCTGCACACGACATGTGCTCGGCAGACTTCAAGCGAAAGCCGACGTGGGTGTAGACCATGACCTGACTAACCACACAAGCACTACAAAAAAAGACACATCCGTGACATTTTAGGTCGAACGAATTTTTTTTCTGTCATACTTATGACACTTCTATGATGATAATTGTGACAAAACCCGGTATCATCATAGATGTGGTGGGCTCCTACTTCTATGATAGAAAATGGGCTTTTCATCCTGGGCGGGAAGGAGACACAGCTGCATGACATTCTTTGGGCCGTCCATGACAAAAAAAACCATGGTAGAAGAGAGGGCGAGGAAAATTTCGGCGAGTTCCTGATTACGGTGGGAGGTCGGGGGCCGAGCGATGCGCGTTTCTCTTGTATACATACGCGCATGTGTGCGAGGCATTGGCTCTAATTGAACCCGAGCGAGGCGTTGGGATCTAACTAAACCCGAGCGATTGCACTGCAGGCTACGCGTTACTGAACCCGAGCGGTCGATCAATGGCTGTTAACTGAACCCAATCGAGCGATTCCTTCGCTACTACTGCTAACTGAAGCCAATCGATGTTGCCTCTGGATGAGCACTGAGCGTTGCAGGGGGGTTTGGATGAACAATGAGCAGTGGGGGTGGACGAACAGGACCCCGTGGTGTTGCCTCTGGATGAACAGGACCCTGATCGATCGAGCCGGTTGGGGCTGGATGAACAGGACCCCGTGGAGGGCTGGGTGAATAGGACGACCCCATGGAGGGCTGGATGAATAGTAGACGGTGGAGGGGTGCCCGTGGAGGGGTGGTTGAATAGTAGCCGGTGGAGTAGCGCATGGTGGAGGCTGGATGAACAGGAGCCCGTGGAGGCTAGAGGAGGTCGACAGTAGCCCGTGGAGGCTGGAGGAGGTCGACGGTGGAGATGAACAGTATCCCGTGGAGTCCCGTTTTGCGGTACGCCACACCCCTCCCGATGAACAGGACCCCCGTTTCGACTGTAGCGCTCCAACACAAGTCCGTTTGGTCCATTTTGCGGTACGCCACACCCCTCCCGATCAACAGGACCACCGTTTCGACCGTAGGAGGTCTGTTTCCTCCGTTTTGCGGTACGCCAGACCCCTACCGATGAACAGGATCCCGTTTCGAACATGGCCGATCGAACACAAGGCCGTTTCCTCCGTTCTGCGGTACGCCAGGCCTCGTTTCCATCGCCTATTCCGCCCAAGCCCTCCCGATGAACACGATGACGCATTCCGTTCCGACCCAGCCGGTTGGCTCCCCATGAACACGATGACGACGCTGTTTCTCCGTTCCGACCCAGCCATGTACACGATCCCTGGCCGTACGTATGCAAGAGTAGGCGTTCGAGACTCCGCCCTTATGTACGTATGTGTCCGTATTTTCTTTCTTGCACCCTGGCCGCTGTACGTACGTGTACATGCTACGTGTGTGCCTCTACTACGACACGTGCACGCCTCTACATTGACCAGTATATATGTACGTACACGTTCGCGACCAGAATGACAATGCTACGTACGCTTTGACCAGGTGGGTCCCGACTGTCAGGCACTTCCTTGCGTGCGAAGATGTAGCTGGTGGGTCCCAGCAGTTAGAGGGGCGAATCATTTTTTCTTGCCCGGACGCACTTCCTTGCATGCGAAGATGTAGCTGGTGGGTCCCAGTAGTCAGGGGGAAATGTTTTTTATGTGAAATACAGTGGCCCGTTTGGTGGGTCCCCACTGTCAGGTGGAGGAATAATTATTTTGCGCGTAATAAGGAGGCACTTCCTTGCTGCGGCCGTGGACCCAGCTGTCAGCCTCTCCACGTACAGTCCACGTCTGATGGAAGACGTTCCTTGTCCATGTTGACCACGCCGCGCCGAGAGCACCAGGGTGGTGGACGATGGCAAGGCCTAGGAAGGGGACGACGCGGAGCCGGGGAGGACGCGGTAGTGGATGCCCACGCATAGAGGAGTATGAGGGTTCACTCGTTCGGCTGCGGTGTGTGGCTGCCGTCGCCGCAGAATAACAGGGGGTGTGGGTGATTAGAGGGATGTCCTGGCTAGCGGTGGGAGTAGTAGGGGGCAGTGAGGCCTCCACGGCATCACAGCCGCCCATGGGAGGCAGGAGCATGCGGCACGACCGGCGCTGCTTTGGGCGGCTGGAGCAAGAAGACCAAAGGTTGAAGAAGCACTACGACCGTTGGATGGACATCGTATGGTCACTGGAGCTAGAATTGTTCATATTGACTAAGTTGACAAAGCCCTCCGTCCCCGTCAACTTAGTAGGCCCACAAGTCAGCCTCCTACCAAGGTGGGTCCCAACTAGCAGGGGGAGTATTCATTTTTTGTGTGTAATAAGGAGGCACTTTCGGTGGGTCTGAGCTGACAGTGGGTGGAACGTTTTTTTCACGAAATGTGGTGGCCCGTCCGGTGGGTGCCAGCAGTCAAGGGGGAAATGATTTTTTTCACGAAATACGGTGGCCCGTCCGGTGGGTCCCTGCTGTCAGGTGGAGGAATCATTATTTTGCGTGTAATAAGGAGGCACTTCCTTGCGGCTGCCATGGACACAGCTGTCAGCCTCTCCATGTACAGTACTCTTCTGATGGAAGTCGGTCGTTGACCACATTGACCACGCCATGCCGAGAGCACCATGGCGGTGGACGACGGCGAGGCCTAGGAAGGGGACGACACGGAGCCGGGAAGATGCGGCAGTGGATGCCCATGCGGAGAGGAGTACGAGGGTTCACTGGTTCGGCTGCGGTGTGAGACTGTCGTCGTTGCAGAATAACAGGGGGAGTGGGTGGATGGAGGGATGGCCTTGCCAGTGGTGGGAGTAGTATGGGGACGGTGAGGCCTCCGTGGTAGCACAACCGGCCACGGGAGGTAGGAGCATGTGGCACGACCGGCGCTGCTTTGGGCGGCTGGAGCAAGAAGACCAGAGGTTGAAGAAGCACTATGGCCGTTGGATGGACATCGTACGGTCACTGCAGCTAGAATCGTTCATACGTTGACTAAGTTGACAAAGCCCTCCATCCCCGTCAACTTAGTAGGCCCACAAGTGAGCCTCCCACTATGGTCAGTCCCATCTAGCAGGGGGGTATTCATTTTTTTGTGCGCAATAAGAAGGCACTTCCTTGCGTGCAAAGATATAGTTGGTGGGTCCGACCTGTCAGCGAAGGGAACTTTTTTTCGCGAAATACAGAGGCCCTTCGGGCGGGTCCCAGATGTCAGGTGGAGAAATCATTATTTTGCGCGTAATAAGGAGGCATTTCCTTGTGTGCGGTCGTGGACCCATCTGTCAGCCTCTCCACGTATAGTCCACTTCTGATGGATGTCGTTCGCTAACCAAGTTGACCACGCCGCGCCGAGAGCACCAGGGCGGTGGACGAGGCGAGGCCTATGAAGGGAACGACACGGAGGCGGGGAAGACACGACAGTGGCTGCCCACGTGGTGGAGAGTATGAGGGTTGACTGGTTCGACTGCCGTCACCGGAAAATAACAGGAGGTGTGCATCAGTAGAGGGATAGACAGGCCAGGGATGCGAGTATGATGGGGCCGTGAGGCCTGCCCGGCAGCACAGCCGTCCACGGGAGGCGGGAGTAGGCGGTTCCGACGGCGCTGGTTTGGGCGGCTGGGGCAGGAAGATCAGAGACTAAAGAAGCACGATTGCCGTTAGATTGACATCTAACGGTCTGACGCTGGTAGAGTCGATTGTTGACTAAGTTTCTTTTTTGAGAAACTATGTGTATGCACGAACTTAGTAGGCCCACAAATCGGCCTCCAAATCTATGGCAGACAACATAAAGCCCATTTGCTATTTTTTTATAGTTTGTAGCCCATTTGCTAATTCTTAAGTAATTTATTACAACCCATTTTCGGCCCAGGACCACGGTCAAAAAGTTCAACCTTATTTTGCATATTTTGGTGGAGTCAGAACTGTTGTAATCTCGAAATGATAAACATTTTTTTAAGAACTTATTGATTTGGCAAAAAAATCATTTTGTTTTTGTAAGCAAATAAGACGTGGGACAATTGAGTTGGTTTAAGGGAAAACCAGTGGTAAAAAATCAGCGCTGGGTGGGGAAAAACAACAAAAATAAGGATGTAAATATGAAAAGGGAATTTTATGTGTTTTCAATATAATGATACGTGTATATGAACTAGTAAAACTATAGGTAGAGATTAGAAAACGGATGTAGGACATGCGTTTCAAGAGGAAAATAGAACTGGGCTGTGTGTTTGATTCAGTAAAAAAAACTGCCTGCGGATGTTGTAAGACAAAATATAACTAACGCTGGCGGGCCAAAGGCCAGTAGATACCTACTTGATCTTTTTGCCCCGTTGTCGTCATGGGCTGGGCCTGTTAAAGACAAAACCAAGCCTGGGCAGTCTACCACCCAGTTGAAACCTGCTCGACCTGAAGAAACAATATATGTGCTCAATAAACGAGAGAATTCTGCAAGTATAGACTGATAATTGGGATGCAGCAGGGATATTGTTTTTTTATCGTAATACTAAGTGCATGCACTTGTTTCGAAAAAATTGGAGAATTGGGAATTCAAACGGCAGGTGCTTATGCTACCCATCAAATAAAAATCAGGTTCCTGAAAATTCGTTTCGAAACAAATGATTCAGCTTTATATCCACGTCGACCGTCGGCATGATGGATGGGAGCAAATGCAAGTTCATACCAAAAGATCGTTAACAACAATACCAACTTGCGGACGACAAGGTAGTACAACTACCAATACCAAACTAACTTATAATCTTTTTACACCTGGCCCTAGTGTTCGTCTGGTACAAAATCTTGCAGAGGACCAGCTCCCGCTCCTTCTCTTTTTTTCTCGAATATGCACGAGTGTGCATATTATATATTATAGAAGAAAGGCAAAGAGTGCCTCCACCATAGTTCCAAGGTTCATATTACAACACTCCTAATCCTTACTACTAGCCCACCGTTCAAGCCGAAGGAAGAAGGGGTCCATGTCTCTCTTAAACTTGCCGGCAATAGACCACATTCTTCCTTCCGACCTTACTCTACCTAGTAAAACACCTAACGAAGGTGATGCCCCATCAAACACAATAGCATTGCGATGCTTCCACAACTCCCACAAAGTCAGCAAGAAAACCGTATGAAGATCCTTCTTGTGCCAGCCGTTAGTCCCATGCTTCTCCGCAAGCCAGATGGCTAAGGAATCGTGTGCAGTCGGAGTCCAGTCCAGCATGCCCAGCGCCTCACATACTGCAGCCCACGCTGACCTGGCAAAGACGCACGTCAGTAGCACATGATCAATCGTTTCGTCCTCCTGGTCGCATAAGGGGCATGCATCCTGGTGTGGGAGGCCTCTCCTCGCCAGTCTGTCAGAGGTCCAACACCTGTTTCTTAAGGCAAGCCAAGCAAAAAACTTGCAGGTAGCTGGGGCGTGAGACTTCCAGGTCAGCTCTGCCATAGGCTCAACCGTCCGTCCCCAAAATTTTGCCGCGTAAGCCGAGCGCACCGAGAAACGGCCGTTGGTCTCCCATGACCAACCGACCAAGTCCGGCCCATCCGCCTGCTGCTCCCACGTGCTTACTTTGATCCAAAGCTGTAAGTACTCCTGCAATGCTCCCTCACCAATATTCGGGCCAACATCCGATGCCCAAGACCCATTTTGCACAGCCTGGGCGACTGATCTCGTCAATCTGGTCCGCCTTGGGATCATACCATATATTGTTGGAGCAATCTCTTGTATCCGCATACCATCTAGCCAACGATCCTCCCAAAAAAGTGTATGGAGACCACAGTTTGCTTCACTCCTCATAGCCGCCTGGACAAGTAACTTAGCTTCTTTGGGGATCTTGATCTTGAACTCGCTCCAAGGTCTACTCGTGTCCACTCTTGTGAGCCATGCCCACCTGGCTTGCATGGCCACATTCAGCCATCTAAGGTTAGGTATCCCTAAGCCACCAGCCCACTTCGGCGCACACACCGAATCCCAAGCAACCGCACAGTTCCCTCCGTTAGCTTCCGCTCTTCTGCACCATAGGAAGCCTCTACACACTTTGTTCATTGCCGCAATCGTCTTCTTTGGTAAGTCGAGCGCCATCATGGCGTGGATGGGCATGGCACAGAGCACAGACTTCACCAATGTAAGCCGCCCACTCTTCGGCATTAGAGCCGCTTTCCACTTAGGCAGACAATTTGCCATCTGATCAACTAGAAACTGCATTTGTGCCGCGGACTGCTTCCTCAAGGTCAGCGGCAGCCCAAGGTACTTAATTGGAAAAGCCCCTCTCGGGCATCCCAGCCGATGACACACCGTACCTGCCTCCTGATCATTGCATCTTATCGGTAGGGCCACCGATTTGCCCATGTTTATCCTCAAGCCCGAAGCCTCTCCAAACATTTCCAGAATGTTCTTGCATATGTCTAGCTCCGTGGACTTGGGCTTGATGAACACCACCACATCATCAGCAAATATAGACAAGCGCTGCCTCATACCTGTATGTGCCAAGGGCTCCAACACACCACTAGTCGTGGCCCTCTGAAACAACCTCTGCAACGGTTCCATAGTAAGAATGAATAGCATCGGCGATATCGGATCCCCTTGTCGCAGCCCCTTGCAGTTATAGATGGTGTCGCCGGGGTCTCCATTTACCATGACTTTGGTGGTGGATGTTGAAAGGATTCCACAGATCCAGGATCTCCACCGAGGGCCAAACCCCATTTGTTGCATCACCTCAAGCAAGAACGGCCACTGCACCGAATCGAAGGCCTTCGAAATATCTAACTTTAGAAGCACCGAGGGCATCCTCAGGGCATTCAGCCTTCGGGCCATACTTTGAACCAACATGAAGTTGTCATGCAGCGATCGACCTTTCACAAAAGCGCTCTGGTGGTTTCCAACCAACTGCGGAAGGTGCACCACCAAGCGACAAGCAAGCACCTTCTCAAAAATTTGATAGCCCCATGCACGAGGTTGATCGGCCTGAAGTCACCCACGTCCAAAGCACCATCCATCTTAGGCAATAATGTCACCAAAGATTTGTTGATAGCCGCCAATCCCCTCATGTCTCCATTGTAGAAGCAATCCATGGCCTTCATGAAATCTACCTTAATAATGTTCCAACACTTTGCATAGAACCGGCCCGTGAACCCATCCGGCCCTGGCGCCCTATCCGGGGGCATATCCTTAATCACGTTTTCCACTTCCTCCATAGTGAAAGCCACCTCCAACTGTGATAGGTCCAGATGCGGCAGGTCTAGCCCCTGTAGGTTTAGTGTGTAACTCCGCGGCTCCACGGTGCCGAAAGCCCTGCCGTAGTACGCATCCACCGCGGACGCCACCTCTTCCTGCCCTGAGTGAATAGCCCCATTGTATTTCACCGATTTGAGTACATTCTTCCGCTGCCTGTGACTAGCTTGTTGATGGAAAAGCCTCGTGCTCCCATCCCCTTCTCGGAGCTGCAGTAGCCTGGAGCGTTGTCTTGCGATAGTTCTCTCCAGTGAGCATAGCCCTAACAGCTTCCTCTTTAAGCGTCGCCTCAAATCCCTCTCTGCGTCTGCTAGCTGTCTTGATTCCATGGCAACGTCTAGCTGCTTTATCACCTCCAATGCAATGGATATCTGTAACTTTACATTACCAATCCAACGGTTGCTCCACTTCTGAAGACTAACCGCCGTGGCCCTCAGCTTGTTCTGGAGCGTAAGATAGTCGTTCGAGGCCACAGGGGTGGAGTCCCAAGCCGCCTGTACTGTTTCCATGAATCCCTCCGCCTTGACCCAGAACGCCTCAAACTTGAACCTTTTCCTCGTCATAATCTCCAAGTTCATATCGAGAAGCAGTGGGCAGTGATCCGATACTGCCGTACCCAGCGCAGAAAGGAAACATGATGGGAATGCTTCATCCCATTCATTGGAGACAAAGACATGATCGATTTTCTCTAGTGTTGCGTTCTGCCTCTCGTTGGACCAAGTGTATCGTCGCCCATTCAGGTATAACTCCTTCAGTTCTAGCATGTTCAGCTTAGATCTGAACCGCCTTAACATCCTCCGATTAATCAAATCATTGTTCTTGTCCTCCTGCCCAGCTATGAGATTAAAGTCTCCAGCAACTAGCCAAGGCCCCGCGTGCAGGTCCCGTATATCCACCAGGTCTTGTAGGAACTCAAGTTTGTCGGCCTCCTCCTGGGGGCCGTAGACACATGTCAACCACCAGGCTTGTTCATCCTCCGGACACTTGACCAGTGCCGTCAACGTATGATTTGTGTAGTGTGGGTTGGACAAGTGAGTAATAGATTCATCCCACGCCACCAAGATCCCACCACGTGTTCCCAACGCCGGTAAGTAGAAGAACTTCTCATATTTATTACCAAGGCATTGGCGCACAATGCTTGCAGATACATCATGCAATTTCGTCTCTTGTAGACATACAATGGCCGGATTGGCGGATGTCACCACCTGAAATAGAGCGTTCCTCCTCGCCGGAGCATTAAGCCCACGGACATTCCACACCAACATCTTAAGGGGTTGTGCATTCATTTGCGATGCCCACAATGACCCCGCGTAGCAGAACAGGTCACTAGGCCACAGCCGGCCCGTCGATCCACGGTTCATGGGTGATTCCCATCCAAACAAGGCCAGCACAGCCGCAATGTGCACGTCCTAGAGCGGGCGTGAGGAAAGGTCAACGTACATCCGAAGGGCATCCTCCGAAATAGCCTCTCCCTCATGTGCCAAGCACAACTTCCTGATGAGCACTTGTTGCGGCTTAGATGCCGCATGTTTGGCAATCCTGGCACTCCTCCTGGGCGTGACTTCGATCCTCTGCTTCTTCCTTGCCTGACGGCAGGTGTGGGCAACATTCCTTCTATTCGGCCTGGGCAAGATCGAGACAAGGGTTGGCGAACACTAGCACAAAATGCCCCCACGTCTACGTGAAACTCGTCCCCCACCCCTGCCTGCATGGGAGCGGCGCTGCATGGCCTCGAATCCAACGCATGGCCAAGCTCCTCCTCAGGTGGGTCCTTATCCACCCCATTGGCCGGACAGTGTGGCCTGCATGCCAGTTGGTTGGCCATATGGCCCACCTCGTCCTCTGGCTGGCCCGCGTCAGGCGCCTGCCCAACCATACCCGGCCTCGGGTCCTGCAGCGGGCTTGTATCCCCCGAGGAGAGGCTGACCTGGAAAGTGTCCCAGGGCTCCACCTGCATGGCGCAATCCTCCACAGCCTGTTGCAACGACAGGAGTTCCTGATTTTCCCCAGTCCCGAAGCTTGCCAAATCTTCGTCCGTCATATCCTGCAGGAGGAAGGGGATTTGAACCAATCCGATCTGCACAGATCCATGCACATTCCGGCCTCCAATGGGCACCCGGACCGAGGCGGCGGCCCCACTCCCCTGCGTCCCAGCAGCTTCGTCCACCTCCTTCTGTCGCCACCTGATTAGCTGCACCGATGGTGGTGAGCACGCAGTCTTCGTGGACCCCATCGCTGTCGGGGCCGGGCAGGACGCCTCGCGTGACAGGGAACAGCTGGCCCCCAACGCGCCGGGCCCCAAGATTGGCTGAACGACCGGGCCCGTGGGGATACGCATGGCGTCAGCCACGCGGCTGTTGCTGACCAACCCGTCATCCATCCGCATCGTTTGACCGCGGTTGCGCGCACCCCTCGTCGGCAACGCCGCCGCCGCCGTAGACGATCCGGCCGTGCTCGCCGAATCACCACCATGGCCGCCCGTACGCCGAGCGCGACCACCCTGTCCACCTTGACCACCATGGTCACCAGGCGCTGGATCGTCATTCCCAGTGGGTGGCGATGGAGGCGGAGGCGGCGCCGGCCGCCCCTCCATAGCCTCGTCGTCCACCAACGGGTCCGCCAATACCTCGATGTCGATAGGATACGAGAGTGCCGTAGTGCACCGTCCCACAGTCAGTCGCCGTCCTTCCTCCATGGCCCAAAGTGTTCGCCGGGGTTCGTCGATGAAGAGCAAACGCCGCCTCGGAATCCGCTGCGGACGGTCTGTGCGCAGCCAGACCCGGAAGTCCGCCATGTCCGCACGACTGGCGGTGTCTTCGTCCACCCCCACAACGTAGCCTAAGCCACGCAAGACCACGCTCGCCGTCCTCTGGCTCCAGGCGTGTGCCGGCACCCCTCGCAGAGAGATCGGGACGAGGAAGGGCAGGGATGCCGCCGTGGCCTGCGACTGGCGAATCCAGGGCCGCAAGGAGAGCTCGAACCATGAGGAACTCGCCCGGCCTTCACGCACCATCCGATCCCGGAGATCACCGTCCTGGCAGAGCACCAAGAAATCCTCCGGATAGTAACGTCGAATGGACATTTCCGCCGGGCCGACGCCGAATGCCGCATGCAGAGCACGCGCCGCCGAGTCCACGTCCACCGAAGGCCTGGTGCCGGTCACAGTGACAAGCACAGCTCGCGCCAGCTCCGCCTCCAGCCGCCGCGTGTCTTCCGCCGCCTCCAAGAAGCAGACCTCCATCTGCTCCGGCTCCGGACGAGGCGGCGTGGCCTCCAGGGAGCCGAAAGGTGCCGTGAATTCCGGCGAAGCCCGTCTCGCCGACGATGCCGCAGGAGGCCCTTGCACCACATGGCTCCACAAGCGCACCGCGCCCGGCGGAGGTGGCCCCGGCGGCGGAGGAGGTAAGACCGAGGGCGAGCGATGCGGCGAGGCCGGCGGCGAGGGCGCATCCACAGCAGCCCGAAGACGGAGCGCCGGAGGCAGGCGCGGCTGCTGCTCCACCGGAGACGGACTGCGCGGCCGAGTGCACCCGCGCGAGGTATGGCCGGCACCGCGGCAACGGACGCAGAACGTGGGGTTGGTGCACTCCCTGGAGATATGGCCCTCGCTGCCACAGTTATAGCAGCAGCCATACAGCTCCGCCGGCAGCTTGGAGGTAGGCGGCGGGCGGGCAGCAGTGAGCACGCGCGGCTCACCAGCCGGGCGGCGACGCCTCGGACGCGAGACGCGGACAGGCGGGGCACGCGGGCGGCGGCCCACCTTGGTCTGCCAGGCCCCAACGCCGGACAGAGGAGCCGGAGCGTGCGAGGAGCCAGCCCCGCCCTGGACCACCGGGTCGAACGGAGTGCCCAAGATCTCCGGGACGACGACCATGGACCTGAGCCGCGGCCGCAGCTGCGCCGGAGGAGGGGAGATCCGCGCGGAAGGCACGCGGGGTGGGGAGGGCATAGGAGCCCAGGGCGGAGAGGGGGAAGCCGCCGACCTGGACGAGAACGACCCTGAGAGAGAGACCTTAGAGGCCATGGCGCTACGGGAGGGTGGGCGCCGCCTCCGGGGTGGAGCGCGACGCTTGTGGTGGCCGCCGGCGCCGGAGTGACGGCCGGCGCGGAGCGCAGGAGCGCAGGGGAGACGGTGGCAGCTTCATTTCTATGCTACGCATCCTTCTCTTGCTCCAGGTCCCCGAGGTGGTACTGGTGCATCACCCAGTTGGTCCTCTACTGGTCGAAGTTTTTGTTGGTGTGCAGCACAAGAACCTTTTTGCTGCCCGTCTGTTGGCCTTTGACCATCACCGACAAGGTATTGCCGGTCTTGTACCACATCGCGGGCATGTCGCTGATACGTCTCCAATGTATCAACTTTTCCAAACACTTTTGCCCTTGTTTTGGACTCTAACTTGCATGATTTGAATGAAACTAACCCGGACCGACGCTATTTTTAGCAGAACTACCATGGTGTTGTTTGTTATGCAGAAAACAAAAGTTCTCGGAATGACCTGAAAATCCACGGAGATAACTTTTGCAAAATATAAAAAATACTAGCGAAAGAATCAAGGCCAGGGGGCCCACACTCTATCCACGAGGGTGGGGGTGCGCCCCCTCCCCCTGGGCGCGCCCCCTGTCTCGTGGGCCCCCTGATGCTCCACCGACCTCAACTCCAACTCTATATATTTCGTTTCACGGAGAAAAAAAATCAGAGAGAAAGTTTCATCGCATTTTACGATACGGAGCCGCCACCAAGCCCTAATCTCTCCCAGGAGGGCTGATCTGGAGTCCGTTCGGGGATCCAGAGAGGGGGATTCGTCGCCGTCGTCGTCATCAACCATCCTCCATCACCAATTTCATGATGCTCACCGCCGTGCGTGAGTAATTCCATCGCAGGCTTGCTGGACGGTGATGGGTTGGATGAGATTTAGCATGTAATTAAGTTAGTTTTGTAAGGGTTTGATCCCCAGTATCCACTATGTTCTGAGGTTGATGTTGCTATGACTTTTCTATGCTTAATGCTTGTCACTAGGGCCCGAGTGCCATCATTTCAGATCTGAACCTATTATGTTTTCATGAATATATGTGAGTTATTGATCCTATCTTGCAAGTCTATAGTCACCTATTATGTGTTATGATCCGACAACCCCAAAGTGACAATAATCGGGATACTTCTCGGTGATGACTGTAGTTTGAGGAGTTCATGTATTCACTATGTGTTAATGCTTTGGTCCGGTACTCTATTAAAAGGAGGCCTTAATATCCCTTAGTTTCCACTAGGACCCCGCTAACACGGGAGGGTAGGACAAAAGATGTCATGCAAGTTCTTTTCCATAAGCACGTATGACTATATTCGGAATACATGCCTACATTACATTGATGAACTGGGGCTAGTTCCGTGTCACCCTATGTTATAGCTATTACATGAGGAATCGCAGGAGACATAATTATCCATGATTGATCCAATGCCTTCGAGCTTTTCACATATTGTGCTTTGCTTATTTACTTTTCCGTTGCTACTGTTACAATTACTACAAAACTGCTATCTTTACTTTTGCCACTGTTACCGTTACTATCATAGTACTTTGCTACTAAAAACTTTGCTGCAGATACTAAGTTATCCAGGTGTGGTTGAATTGACAACTCAACTTCTAATACTTAAGAATATTCTTTGGCTCCCCTTGTGTCAAATCAATAAATTTGGGTTGAATACTCTACCCTCGAAAGCTATTGCGATCCCCTATAGTTGTGGGTTATCAAGACTAATTTTTGGCGCCGTTGCCGGGGAGCATAGCTCTATTCTTCGAGTAACTTGGGATTTATATCTGTTGATCACTATGAGGAACTTGAAAGACGAAAGAACTAAGATTTTTCCCTCAACTACGAGGGGAGGTAAGGAACTGCCATCTAGCTCTGCACTAGATTATCCTTCTATTTTGAGTAAGCTTGCGACACCTAAACCTGCTACTGCTTTGAATTCTGATATGTCGCATGTTATTGATGATGACACTCCTGCTATGCATGATACTTATGATGAAACTACTTCTATGCTTGATACTACTGTGCCATTAGGTGAATTTCTTGATGAACAACTTGCTATGGTTAGAGAGAACAAAATTGTTGAAAACAAAATTATTGATGATAGTGATGATGAAGGTTCTCCCCCTAATTATGAATTGCATGTTGTTCCTGAGGGTTATGTTATGGATGAAGAAGCTGCTAGGGCTATTTTTGCTTGTAATGATAGATATGGTCTTAAGAAGTTATTAGCTAAATGGAAGCAGCAATCTCTTAATGCTAGAATCAAACCTGACCCCGCTTTTCCTACTTCACCTATCTGTGCTACTGATAAAGAATATGAATTCTCTCTTGATCCAGAGATAATTACTTTGGTTGAATCTGATCCTTTTTATGGCTACGAATCTGAAACTGTTGTGGCACATCTTACCAAGTTAAATGATATAGCCACCCTATTTACTAATGATGAGAAGTCCCGCTATTACTATATCCTTAAGGTATTTCCGTTCTCATTAAAGGATGATGCTAAAACTTGGTTTAATTCTCTTGATCCTGGTTGTGTGCGTAGTCCCCAGGATATGATTTATTACTTCTCTGCTAAATATTTCCCTGCTCATAAGAAACAAGCTGCCTTGCGGGAAATATATAATTTTGTGCAAATCGAAGAAGAGAGTCTCCCACAAGCTTGGGTGAGGCTTCTCCGATTACTTAATGCTTTGCCTAATCATCCTCTTAAGAAAAATGAAATACTTGATATCTTTTATAATGCACTAACCTATGCTTCCAAGGACTACTTGGATAGTTGTGCTGGTTGTGTTTTCAGGGAAAGAACAGTCGACCAAGCTGAATTATTATTGAATAATATGTTGACTAATAAAAATAATTGGACTCTTCCTGAGCCAATTCCTGAGGCAATTCCTGAGCCAATTGAGCCAACTCCTGAGCCTATTCCTAAACCAACTCCGAAGAAGAGGGATGTTCTATTTCTCAGTCCTGAAGATATGCACGAGGCAAACAAATCTATGAAAGCAAAAGGTATTAAAGCTGAAGATGTTAAGAATTTACCTCCTATTGAAGAAATACATGGTCTTAATCTACTTATTGAAGAAATACATTGTCTTGATAACCCGACACAGCTAGTAAAGGTAAATTCTCTCTATAGATATGATAAAGTTGAAATCCTGGCTACTAATTTCCATTGCCCATGCTTAGATGAATTTGATGACTTTATGGCTAGACAAGAAAGTTTTAATGCTTATGTTGGTAGAGAGTTAAAGAATAATGCTTTCGAGATTGGACGCTTGAGTGATTATATGGCTAGATTTAAAGGTGAACTTAAACTCATTAGAAAATATGTTTCTATGGTTACCACTCAAGCTGAGCAAGTACTTAAAGCTTAAAGTGATTTGCTCGATGAATTAAATAATAAACATGACTTTCTTGTTAGAGTGGCTACTAGAACTGGTAGAATGACTTAGGAACCTTTGTATCCTGAAGGCCACCCTAAGAGAATCGAGCAGGACTCTTAGATAAATAATTTAGAGACACCTAGTTCTTCTAAAAAGAAGAAAAAGAAAAATGATAGGACTTTGCATGCTTCTAGTGAACCTGTTGTAGACACACCTGAGAATCCCAATGATATTTCTATTTCTGATGCTGAAACACAATCAGGTGATGAACATGAACCTAGTAAAAATGTTAATGATAATCTTCATGTTGATGCTCAACCTAGCAAAAATAATGATGTAGAGATTGAACCTGCTGTTGATCTTGATAACCCACAATCAAAGAATCAACGTTATGATAAGAGAGATTTTGTTTCTAGGAAGCACGGTAAAGAAAGAGAACCATGGGTTCAGAAACCTATGCCCTTTCCTTCTAAACCATCCAAGACAAAGGATGATGAGGATTTTGAGCGCTTTGCTGAAATGATTAGACCTATCTTCTTATGTATGCGCATAACTGATATGCTTAAAGTAAATCCTTATGCTAAATATATGAAGGATACCATTACAAATAAAAGAAAGATACCGGAAGCTGAAATTTCCACCATGCTTGCTAATTACACTTTTAAGGGTGGAATACCAAAGAAACTTGGAGATCCAGGGGTACCAACTATACCATGCTCCATTAAAAGAAACTATGTTAAAACTGCCCTATGTGATCTTGGAGCCGGTGTTAGTGTTATGCCTCTCTATTTATATTGTAGACTTGAATTGAATAAGTTGACACCTACTAAAATATCTTTGCAAATGGCTGATAAATCAACTACTATACTTGTCGGTATTTGTGAGGATGTGCCTATTGTGGTTGCAAATGTCACTATCTTAACGGACTTTGTTATTCTTGATATTCCCGAGGACGATAGTATGTCGATTATCCTTGGTAGACCTTTTCTGAATACTGCAGGGGCTGTTATTGATTGCAACAAAGGCAATGTCACTTTTCATGTTAATGGTAATGAGCATACGGTACACTTTCCGAGGAAACAACCTCAAGTTCATAGCCTCAATTCTATTGGAGAAGTTCCAACTATCATTATTGGAGGTTTTGAATTTTCTCTTCCCACTGTCAAGAAAAAGCATGATATTCTTATTGTTGGGGATGTTCGTATCCCCGTTGAGGTAACTTAGTGTTATTCGAAATTTCTTCGGTTCCATGTTATTCGGAATGAGTTTGTTAACAAGACTTGATCAACCTTGTTAGTGGATTCATTTTGATGATCATGATATGGATGAAACTAGAAGGCACAACCTTTTGTACCCTCTTTCTACTTTCTGTTATTTAGAATAAATAAAGAAAAAATAGTATTATCTGTCTATTTCCTGATTTATCCATGCAATAATAAAAAAATATCCCGAAAATAAAAGTGCTCCAAATGCCCTAAATATTTAGTATGATTTTTTATGGATTATTTGAGGATTTTAGGTGTGGGCGCGCCCCCTGTCTCATGGGCCCACGGTAGCCCCCCTCCACTTATTCCTGCACCCACACACTCCATCTTCCTCCCAAAAAAAACCCATCTAGCTCAAGCACGAGTTCTAGCTCATTTTGCTGCGATTTTTGATCTCCTTGCTCAAAGCTCCATTCACAAAACTGCTTTGGGAGATTGTTGCTTGGTATGTGACTCCTCCATTGGTCCAATTAGTTTTTGTTCTAGTGCTTTGTTCATTGCAACTTTTTGCTGCATAGGTGAACATGTTCTTGAGCTTCCCTGTCAAATGTATGAGGTCCCAAGTAATTTGAATGCATGATATAGGCTCTAGGCACTTGTGGGAGTAGTTGCTACCAATCTTGTTTAGTTTGATTCACTTTTATTTCGAAGTTACTAAAAATTTCAGAAATTTTCAGAGAATGATAAGGAGATTTTTGAGGGGCTCTTCTAGCCAAGGCTCCAAGGATAAACAAGCTAAAGAGAAGGAAAAGGCCAAGTATAATCTTCCTCGCATAGCGGAAGTACGGCCGTGTGAATGGCCTTGTGATAATTTCTTGAGAGAAGCCAGGATTTATGAAGTCTTTTATTCTTTGGTTGAAAACGGGGGACTCACCGACTTCCTCCACGACCGGATCGATCAGTATCTCTTACTCACCAATACTTTCATGCCAAAATTTTATTACTATCCTAATAATTCACCTCTTCAGTATCATTTCATTTATATGATGAGTTCAAGGAAATGTCATTAGGTAATTTTTGCATGGTATGTAGAATACCCTTTGAGGGTAGTTTAGATGAACCACATCGTAAAGATGTGGATGGTTTTGTTAACAGTATTATTGTAGGGGATCCGAAGAAGGGTTCCGATACGAGAATCACTAGCTTACACTTTCCTGTTTTACGCTACTTTGCCATATTTGCTAGTCGATGTTTAATTGGTCGTGGAAACAGTGGAAACTTCAGTGTTCCTGATATTATTATTCTGTTCCATGCCTTGTTTGGTGATAATAGTTTTAGTACGGGTGTCGTTATTGCTAAACGGCTAAGCCTGAACCGTACAAAGGGCCCCATCTTTGGAGGTATCTATGTTGCACGCCTTGCTAAACATTTTGAGACACCTATTAGGCATTATGAGAAAGAGGAGACAATGTTGCCTCTTTTCTTTTTAGATTACAGAAGCATGGTAGCGCATGAGTTTATTGTTGACAACAAAGACAAGATGCTTCTGTATAACCTGAGATTTAATAAGAAACACAATGAGATTATTACTCTGCATGCGCCTCTGTTGTTTGATTTAACTGCAGATAATTACCTTGTCTTGTCAGAAGCGGTGTATGCTCATCGAGGCCAGGCATCCGCTCCAGAGTCTGAGCCGGAACCTCCACTGGACCCTTATCGTCCATCATCTTACCAGTGGGATCCGGAGGAGATCGCTAGCCAGTGGTATCCTGATGACACTCCTCAGTACACCGAGGAGAGTAGCCGCGGTCCTTGGCATTAGACCAACTTATGCCAAAAGCCTAAGCTTGGGGGAGTACATATTTCCCACCGACCTTACATTCATGTTCACACACTATTCTAGTTGTCGGTGCTCGTACTCTTTCATTGTATTATCCATGCTGGTTTAATTTTCTTTTTTCTACTTTTCTTCTTGTGTGTTTGATAAACCTTAAGAAAAACCAAAAAAATTAGTTAGTTTAATTTCCATGCTTGTAGTAGTAATTAAAATGAAAACCCAAAAAGATTTCTCGTTCTTCTTTTACTTGTTAGGAGCTTTCCCGTGTAAATAGTATTATTTTCTTTCCTTTGGGGGTCGAGAGTAGAAGACCATATTGAAATTGTTTAGTGGCTCTCATATGCATGATTGTTGATTTAACTTAGAGCCCATGTTACTTTGTCTTCTCTCTTGAATTGAATGCTTGCAGATTCCAGCTTAGTCCAATGCATGTGCACTATTATTATTATACACATCGTTCAGTCGTGCAAGTGAAAGGCAATAATGACGATATATGATGGACTGATTGAGATGAGAGAAGCTGGTATGAACTCGACCTCTCTTGTTTTTGTAAATATGATGAGTTCATTGTTCCTGATGCAGCCTATTATGAAGTAAACATATTTGCAATGACATTTAGAGATTATAGTTGCTTATGCCATGCTTAATTAGCTATGAGTTTATAATGGTTTACCTTGCATGCCAACATGCTATTAAAATGGTTATGATGTGGTATGATGGGATGGTATCCTCCTTTAAATGAATTGAGTGACTCGACTTGGCACATGTTCACGCATGTAGTTGAAACAAAATCAACATAGCCTTCACGATATTTATGTTCAGGGTGGATTATATCCTACTCATGCTTGCACTTGGTGTAAATTAATTTTAATGCATGTTCTTGACTGTTGTCGCTCTCTCAGTTGGTCGCTTCCCAGTCTTTTGCTAGCCTTCACCTGTACTAAGCGGGAATACTGCTTGTGCATCCAAACTCCATAAACCCGAAAGTTATTCCATATGAGTCCACCATACCTTGCTATATGCGGTATCTACCTGCTGTTCCAAGTAAATTTGTATGTGCCAAACTCCAAACCTTCAAATAAAATTCTGGTTTGTATGCTCGAGCAGCTCATGTTTCAACTAGGGTTGTCTGTATCTTCCATGCTAGGTGGGTTATTCTCAAGAGGAGTGGACTCCGCTCCTCATTCATGAGAAAATGGCTGGTAACCGGGATGCCCAGTCCCATGATCAAAAGATCAAAGCAAATCAAAATAATCAAACAAAACTCCCCCAGGGCTGTTGCTAGTTGGAGGCACTCGTTGTTTCGAGCAAGCCATGGATTGATGCTTGTTGGTGGTGGGGGAGTATAAACTTTTACCATTCTGTTTGGGACCCGCCTAAAATGTATGTAGCATGGAAGATATCGCCATCTCATAGTTGTTGCGTTGACAGTGAAAGTATGGCGCTCAAAATGTTATTCATCTCTATTTTAAAATCGAACTCTGGCACCTCTACAAATCCCTGCTTCGCTCTGCGAAGGGCCTATCTATTTACTTTTATGTTGAGTCATCACTCCTCTTATTAAAAAGCACCCGCTGGAGAGAACATTGTCATTTGCATTCATTACTTTTAGTTTATATTGGGTATGACTTGACTGGATCTCTTTTACCATGAATTACAATGTTTAGTCAGTCCTTGATCTTTAAAGGTGCTCTACATTTATGTTTTGTGGTCTCAGAATGGGCTAGCGAGATACCATCTTGTTATATCATATTATGATTGTTTTGAGAAAGTGTTGTCATCCGAGTTTTATTATTATTGCTCGCTAGTTGATTATGCCATTGATATGAGTAAACATGAGACCTGAGTGTTATTGTGAATGTGGTTAGTTTGTGATCTTTGCTGAAAACTTGAATGCTGGCTTTACATATTTACAGCAACAAGAGCATACAGAGTTTGTAAAAGTTTTTCTTTATCACCATCATTTTATCAACTGAATTGCTTGAGGACAAGCAAAGGTTTAAGCTTGGGGGAGTTGATACATCTCCAACGTATCTACTTTTCCAAACACTTTTGCCCTTTTTTTGGACTCTAACTTGGATGATTTGAATGAAACTAACCCGGACTGACGATGTTTTCAGCAGAACTGCCATGCTGTTGTTTATTGTGCAGAAAACATAAGTTCTCAGAATGACCTGAAAATCCACGGAGATAACTTCTGGAAAATACAAAAAAATACTGGCAAAAGAATCAAGGCCAGGGGGCCCACACCCTGTCCACGAGGGAGGGGGTGCGCCCCCTCCCCCTGGGCACGCCCCTATCTCGTGGGGCCTCTGATGCTCCACCGACCTCAACTCCAACTCTATATATTCTGTTTCGTGGAAAAAAAATCAGAGAGAAAGTTTCATCGCGTTTTATGATACGGAGCAGCCGCCAAGCCCTAATCTCTCTCGGGAGGGCTAATCTGGAGTCCGTTCGGGGCTCCGGAGAGGGGGATTCGTTGCCGTCGTCATCATCAACCATCCTCCATCACCAATTTCATGATGCTCATCGCCGTGCGTGAGTAATTCCATCATAGGCTTGCTGGACGGTGATTGGTTGGATGAGATTTACCATGTAATTAAGTTAGTTTTGTAAGGGTTTGATCCCTAGTATCCACTATGTTCTGAGATTGATGTTGCTATGACTTTTCTATGCTTAATGCTTGTCACTAGGGCCCGAGTGCCATGATTTTAGATCTGAACCTATTATGTTTTCATGAATATATGTGAGTTCTTGATCCTATCTTGCAAGTCTATAGTCACCTATTATGTGTTATGATCCGACAACCCCGAAGTGACAATAATCGGGATACTTCTCGGTGATGACCGTAGTTTGAGGAGTTCATGTATTCACTATGTGTTAATGCTTTGGTCCGGTACTCTATTAAAAGGAGGCCTTAATATCCCTTAGTTTCCACTAGGACCCCGCTGCCACGGGAGGGTAGGACAAAAGATGTCATGCAAGTTCTTTTCCATAAGCATGTATGACTATATTCGGAATACATGCCTACATTACATTGATGAACTAGAGCTAGTTCTGTGTCACCCTATGTTATAGCTATTACATGAGGAATCGCATCCGACATAATTATCCATCACTGATCCAATGCCTACGAGCTTTTCACATATTGTGCTTCGCTTATTTACTTTTCGCGTTGCTACTGTTACAATTACTACAAAACTGCTATCTTTACTTTTGCCACTGTTAACGTTACTATCATACTACTTTGCTACTAAACACTTTGCTGCAGATACTAAGTTATCCAGGTGTGGTTGAATTGACAACTTAACTGCTAATACTTAAGAATATTCTTTGGCTCCCCTTGTGTCGAATCAATAAATTTGGGTTGAAAACTCTACCCTCGAAAGCTGTTGCGATCCCCTATACTTGTGGGTTATCAGGCGCACTCCGACTGTATCTTGCGACGTGTCCACATGCCCCTTTTGAATGCCCTAGAATTGCGCTGGAATAAATGCTTCCTTAGGCCACTCAGTGTGATACCTGCAGTATTGTCGAATACAGGTTTTAGTGTATGTAGTTGGCATTTTCATAACATCTTTGGCATGTTGCAGTCACTTGTTTCACTTTTTATTAACTGTCAAATTGTAATTTCTTCACCAGGTCTGCGTCTAAAAAGAAAAATAGAGCTATAAACAAAGGAATATGTTTGTGCAAGTAGACGACCGATCGGTGTCTTACCTCGAAGTTTCTCAGGTTGGGTGTAGCATATGTCGTGCTCGTTGTCGATGGTTGGTATGAACAAATCGGTGAGAGGGTGAGATCTCGCGCTGTCAACACTCACTTTGACCTCAAGGTGCTTGATCAGCTCCTGATCCGTGGGATCGAACTTGATGCCAGCCGGCAGCACCGGCCAATCCTTCTTTGACTTGCATCGGTAATTCCAGTTATATGGTACTCAATGTATGATCAATCGACTATTTTAAGTGAATGATGAAAGATTTTGACAGATAAGTGGTACTCCAAATCTGAAGTCCAGAATACCCGAACACACCTCCGGGATTCATGTGTCACCTCACACACAGCGCGTTGTCACGTCAATTCAATGTGTGGACATGATGAATAATTTTTTTTGAAACTGGACATGATGAATAATTTGACTGACGTATACTAGTACTGCTACTGTACTACTTACTAATCGTATTTAGTGTCACAATTTATACATAGGTTTAACTAACAAGTACGCACTTGAAGCCTAATTGATATATATACTAGTCATATATATATAGGTTTAACTAACAGATATATATACATAGGTTTAACTAACAGATATACGAGTCCTGGGCAATCCCGTGATGAAATCCATGCCTGAACGAGTCATAGCCTGAACGAGTCCTGGGCAATCCCGTGATGAAATCCATGCCTAACTTATCCCACTTCCATTCGGGTATTGGCAATGGCCGTAACAATCTTGCTGGCTTCTGATTCTCTGCCTTTACTCTCTGACATACATCACAAACTGCTACATACTTTGCAATATCCTTCTTCATTCCGGTCCACCAGAAAGTATCCTTAAAATCCAAATACATCTTGGTATTTCCTGGGTGAATTGAATATGGTGAATCATGAGCTTCTTGCAGAATCAACTTCCTGATCTCCGGGTCATTAGGCACATAAACACGGTCTTCAAACCATAGGGTATCGTGTTCATACTCACAAAATCCTTTTGCTTTTCCTTTGCTCATCTTCTCCTTTATAGAGGCAATCTCCTTGTCAATCTTCTGAGCTTCTCTGATCTTATCCATCAAATTAGACTGAATCTCCAATGCTGCTACATAGCCTCTCGGAACTATCTCTAAACATAGCTCACGTAGATCCTCGGCTAACTCCTTCGGTAACTCTCTAGTCAAGAGTGTATTGACATGGCTCTTGCGGCTCAATGCGTCGGCTACTACGTTAGCCTTTCCGGGGTGATAATGCAACCTCATATCATAATCCTTGATGAGCTCAAACCATCTCCTTTGCCTAAGATTCAACTCCTTCTGCGTGAAAATGTACTTCAAACTCTTGTGATCCGTGTACACCTCACAATGATTTCCGATAAGAAAATGTCTCCAAGTCTTCAATGCATGCACTACGGCTGCTAACTCCAAATCATGTGTGGCATAATTCAACTCATGAGGTTTAAGCTGTCGTGAAGCATACGAAACAACTCTCCCCTCCTGCATAAGCACTGCTCCAAGTCCTCGACATGAAGCGTCGCAATACACCTCGTAATCCTTGCTCTGATCTGGCAGAATCGACACTGGCGAGGTAACTAGACGTTTCTTCAACTCCTGGAAACTGTCCTCACATTCCTCAGTCCATTGGAACTTGGTATCCTTCTTCAACAACTCCGTCATGGGCTTCGCAATCTTTGAGAAATTCTCAATGATTCTCCGGTAGTATCCTGCCGGTCCAAGAAAACTCTAGATCTCTCCAACTGTTGTTGGTGCTACCCGATTGGTCATAGTGACAACTTTGGTGGGATCTACTGCTTTCCTTCTCCGGATATAACATGTCTGAGGAATCCAACTTCCTTCAACCAAAATTCACATTTGCTGAACTTAGCGTATAACTGATGTTCTCTGAGCTTCTCAAGTACCAAACGCAAATGCTCCTTATGCTCCTCTTCGTTCTTCGAGTAGACCAAAATATCATCAATGAACACCACGACGAACTTATCCAGAAACTCCATAAATACCTTGTTCATCATGTTCATGAAATAGGCAGGTGCGTTAGTCAGACCAAATGACATAACGGTATACTCGTAGAGCCCGTACCTGGTGGTAAAAGCCCTCTTAGGTATATCCTGCTCTTGAATCTTCAACTGATGGTATCCTGATCACAGATCGATCTTGGAAAATACCTTTGCTCCTTGCAATCGGTCAAACAAATCATTGATCATTGGCAGTGGGTACTTGTTCTTGATTGTTACTGCATTCAATCCTCGATAATCAACAACCATCCTTAATGATCCGTCCTTCTTCTCCACTAGAAGTACTGGCAATCCCCAAGGCGAAGAACTTGGGCGAATATAGCCTTTATCCAGTAACTCCTTAATCTGCTTCTTAATCTCCTCCAAATCTTTTGCGGGCATCCTGTATGGTCTCTAAGATATCAGCCCTATTCTTGGCAAAAGCTCAATAAAAAATTCAATGTCTCTATCCGGTGGCATGCCTGGCAACTCTTCTAGAAATACATCAGGAAAATCCTTCACCACTGGTGCTTCCTCCTGCACAACTCCCGATAAGGAATTTACTTCAGTCCTCTTCGGCACATGCCGGGATACATACTTGATCCTTCTTCCTTCTAGCGTTGTAAGCAAAATCTTCTTACTGGCGCATTCAATGTTCCCTCCATAATTTGATAACCAATCCATGCCTAATATCACATCCAATCCTTGTGATTCCAATACTATTAGGTCCGAGGGAAACACGTAGTTACCAATCCTTAATGGTAACTGATCACACCATAGACTAGCCATATATTTCGCTCCAGGCGAGGTTACTAACATGGGTGACCTAAGGGCTTGGGTTGGAAGTTTATACTTGTCCACAAATCCCCTTGATATGTATGAATGCGATGCACTAGTATCAAAAAGAACGAGTGCAGTAAATGACTTAACCAAAAACTTACCTATTACTGCATCGGGCTGGGCTTCAACCTCCTCCACGTTAACGTGGTTCACCTGTCCTCTGTTGAAAGGGTTTGGCTTCTTCCCAGAGCTTCCATTGCCATTTCCATTTTGGGCTTCAGGACATTCATTGGCATAATGTCCAGTCTTTTGACACTTATAGCAAGTGACTTGGCTCAGGTCTCTCTTGGCTAGTATTGAGGGATTGGTACGGTTCTGGCCATTGCTTCCTCCATTCCTGTTACCATTCTTGGAACCATTATGGTTTTGTGAGCTACCACCTCCATGGGTATGCTGGAACTGTCCTCCCGATTTCGGGGTAAAACGTGGCTTCTCCAGGATTGTACTTCCCTTGTCCATACTTCCTCTTGCGGTTCTCAATCTGTTGCTACTTCCCTTCAATCATGAGAGCTCTATCTACAAACTCTTGGTAGTTATTGAAACTTGCTACCATCAACTACATGCTCAGCTCATCATTCAGTCCTTCCAGAAACTTCTCTTGCTTAGCTGCATCCGTAGCAACGTCATCTGGGGAATAACGTGCTAGCTTACTAAAGTCATCCACATACTGGCCAACTGTATGTCCTCCCTGGCGTAAGTTGCGAAACTCACGCTTCTTCATGGCCATTGCTCCTGCTGAAACATGGGTAGTACGGAAAGCCTGCTGAAACCGATCCCATGTGACAGTGTCTACTGGATAGGTGGCTGTGAAATTCTCCCACCATGATGCTGCGGGTCCTTCAAGCTGATGTGTGGCAAATCGCACCTTCTCCGCATCTATGCATCCTGCAATGGTCAGCTCCCTGGCTGTCTTGCGAAGCCAATCATCTGCCACAATCGGCTCTGTGCTACTGGAGAACACTGGCGGATTCAGCCTAATTAAACGGGTTAAGTGATCCACAAGTGGTGGCGGTGGTGGGTTGTTGTTGTTCCCCTGATTCTGATTCTGGACTAGCAACTGCGTCAATGCATTCTGCTGCTGGATCAACTGAGTGAGCTCAAGTGGGAAGGCAAATCCATTGTCATGTCTCGTAGGCATATGGGGTTTTTAGAAAATATGAGAATATAGAATAGAATGATGTCTAGAGAGAAAAACACTACACATATGCACATGAGACAAAACCAAACAAAATCACTTCATTCAATCAAACAAGGGCATACAACGGTCTAACTATCGTTACAAAAGTGCTCGGGCTATACTAGATACATGGGGGAATACTACTACTGTTATGGTGGTCAACTAGAAAAACTGCTTCGATGAAGATTCCATGATATCTGCTCCAGCTTCATCAACATAGTCATCATCACTACCATCTGGGTCCGAGTCGGTGTCGTCGATGATGATGTAGTTCTCTGGACAAGTGCAATCTTCGTCTTCTCCAGTTGCGGGAAATCCCATAAACACGCTTAGCTTCTTCTTCAGATCATCATTCTTCTCTACTAGTGTTGCTATTTCCTCCTCATATCCATCGCGTGTAGACTTGAGTTCTTCCTCCAGCTCCATAATCTTGGTCATGGCCTTCTTCAGATCCATCATGCCTGCGCACATCTGGTTCTCCTGGCGTCGAATGTGCTGGTTTAACTCCTGGATGAAAGCTGCAATTGATCCGTCCTTCCTGGTGCTGATCATCTCCCATTGCTCATCTCGGCGCCCACAAATCTGGTAGATAGTATCCTTAAGCTCCTTGTGGTAAACTTCTCCAATACGTCCCATGGTGATGTGGGCTGCCATGCTCTTTCCTAGACTCCAGGTCGGTGCATCAAAGGAAAACTCTATGGGCTCAGTGACGGGCATGAACGTCCTTCCTGGAACTTGAACTTGAATCATCCAGCGCTCCTCTTCAGGTAAAGTGGCGTTGTAGGTCCCGGTGAAGCTTGGTACTTCGATGTTCAGGTACTTGGTAACTTCCTTCAGGTATCGTCCAAAGGGTGTTTCTTCATCCGGCTGCGTGAACTTGTTCTTTGCATCCGCCATCCAAAAAGAGAGTAGAAAAGATGAGGAGTCAGAAATGAGAAGAGAGAGTAGTGATCTAGGGCTTTAGCTTAGTGGTCGTGTCCTACAGTCAGAGTGTGCTCTGATACCATCTTGTAGCGACCAGAGCTCAAACAATCTGATCCCTGTGCATCAGTGTCATCCCTGGATCAGTAATGCTGACACGCACAATACTTGAAGGATTTATAACAGAGGAGCAATCACACACTTATTACATCGAATGTCTCCAAAGATAATTTCTTACAATAAATATGGCTTAAGGCCATCTAATAATGATAACAGCGGAAGGCTTGGAAGATAAAGTGAGTCCATCAACTCCAACGACATCACTGAGTATAGAACCACAATCCTAAGGCATCTTACTCGTCGTCTGAAAAGTCTGCAACATGAACGTTGCAGCCCGAAACGGGTCAGCACATGGAATATGCTGGCAATGTAACACATAGAGAGTAATGAAAGAGTAAAGCTATACTGCATGCATATATGGCTTGGTGGAAAAAGCTCTATGGTTACAGTTTTGCGTAAAGCCAATTTTCCCTACTTCAAAGGAATAAATTTTATTTAACTATCAGGGTGGTTGTTAAACATTCAGATCGTAGACACCCTCTCAGTCCCAATTAAGCATCATCATTAAAAACCCAACAATATTAATTAAAGTAACATGATGAGATTCACATGATAATCCAAGTACTAGATACTCAAACGTCCATAACCGGGGACACGGCTAACCATGATTAGTTTATACACTCTGCAGAGGTTTGCGCACTTTTCCCCACAAGACTCAATCTCCTCCATTGGGATTCTCGCACTACATGATGTTTGAGAAACGGATGACCGAGACATAGACTTTCAGAAGCGCTAGCACCCTACGATCGGGTAGACAGTACCAACCTACATCCCCTACATCTGGTAGTCTACCACTGTAAGAGTTCGCACAACTTAGTCACTATGCTAGAGCCCATAGTAGCTTGTGGCTGCACACGGAAGTTTCTAGCATGAATAATCTCATGATCCCTTTGAGCCTGGGTGGCAGTCCATAAAGAAAACAGGCAATCGCTGGAATACCCATGTGCCTCAATCCACCCAGATGTGTATTAAAGTTGCCACCTTAAATAAACCATTAATTTAACAATCTCACATCTGTCATGGATTCATTCACCCAATCCACGTCTACTGGCATAGCATGGCATAATAAGCCAACGTAGAGTAACTCCCAAGGGTTTGATAAAAAAACAGGTAATAGGTACTACCTCATCTACTTCCCAAAACCCACATATTAATTAGATCCTAATAATGCAATTGTTTGAGGATTGATCTAATGCGATAAAACTGGGTAGGAAAGGGGTATGATGAAAGTGTTACTTGCCTTGCTGATGATCCGCGAAACCTAGAGATTCGAAGTAGCAAGCGGCGCACTCCGGGTACTCTATCGCAAACAAACAAGCATACAATAAGTACTCATCTAATGCACAAGTAAAACTCAAATAAGAGATCGAACCAGAAAGTCCAACTTAAGAACTCCAGTTTGCAAAAAGAATCAAATCAAACGAAGCAACAAAAATCAAACTGCGAAATAAACAAGCTTCGTTTACTAATCTGGACCTAAGTCAAATTTTACAGTAGCAAAAATTTATTTGAGTTGGTTAAACAGAAAGAGGGTTTCGAGATGTAACTCTAGGCGCTTGAATTGCATGATTCCGATAAACGTGCGAAAAGTTATACTAGAACGAAAATCGGATCAGAAATCGCATTCAGAAATAATCGCGGAAAATCTGATAAAAAGAAAATCTGACGAACAGGCTAACGAACGAACGTTCACTGTCTGCGAAAAAAAACGAAAATCGTTCGTTAAAACGAACGAACGAATGGGCGTTCACTAAATAACTAAACCGGGAAAAAAAATAAAAAAACAACGGCTTTATAAAATAACCGGGCGGTTAACCAGCGAAAACCGGCGGCGGCGGCTACCTCGGGCGGCGGGTCGGCGGCGAGCTCCGGCGGGCTGGTGGTGGCGGCGGCGAGGGGATCCGGCGGCAGGGCTGTCAAGCGGCGGGGCGGCGGCGGGATCCGGCGGCAGGGCGTCGGGCGGCGGCGCTGGCGGCGACGGGATCCAGCGACGGGGCGTCGGGCGGCGCGGCGTGGTGGCAGCGACGGATGGCGGTGGCGGCGGGGCGTCGGGACGGCACGGCGCGGGCGACGGCGGCGGCGGCGCTGGCCGCGGCGGCGCTAGGGTTCGGGGGCGGCAGCTGGGCTGGGGCGGCTCGGCGCCTCAGGCTTTAAAGGTCGGCCAGGTCGGAGTCCCGGACGTACACGACCCGGTTAGGTCGGTTCATTTTTTTAAAACATTACACGTAGAAAAAGAATTAAAAGAAATACTAAACGGACTCCAAAAATCCCGAAATAAATTTTCCTTGGCTCCTAAAATCAATACGGTTTAGATGAACATTTATTTAGGGCCTAAATGCAATTTTGAAAAACGCGCATTTTTCCTAAATTCAAATAAAATAGCAATAAAAGCCAAAGTAAAATCTTATTTGATTTTATTATTAAATCCTCAATATTTCTTTATTTTGGGAAAGTCATTTTATTCCCTCTCTCATATTTTTATAATTGAAATAATTGAAGATAAAATAAATAAAATCAAATGATCGTATTTTCAAAATTTGAGAAAACTCAAATATGAAAATAACAAAATCCCCAACTCTCTCCGTGGGTCCTTGAGTTACGTAGAATTTCTAGGATTGAGCAAAATGCAATAAATATGATATGCAATAATGATCTATTGTATAACATTCCAAATTGAAAATTTGGGATGTTACAAACCTACCCCCCTTAAGATGAATCTCGCCCTCGAGATTCGGGTTGGCTAAAAAATAGGTGAGGGTGGTCCTTCAGCAGATCTTCCTCTCGCTCCCAGGTGGCTTCATCCTCTGTGTGGTGGCTCCACTAAACTTTGCAAAACTTGATAACCTTGCTGCGGGTGACTCAGCTGGCATACTCAAGAATCTTAACTGGTTTCTCCTCATAGGTCAAATAACTATCCAACTGAATCACTTCCAGCGGCACTGTATCTCTTAGTGGTATATCGGCCATCTCTGCGTGGCACTTCTTCAACTGGGAAATGTGGAACACGTCGTGAACTCCTAACAATCCCTTAGGCAATTCCAACTTGTATGCAACTTCTCCCATACGCTCCAAAACTTTGTATGGTCCCACAAAACGTGGTGCTAACTTTCCCTTAACTCCAAAGCTCTTAATTCCTCGAAGCGGAGATACACGAAGATAGATTCTATCTCCGACTTCGTAAACAATCTCCTTGTGTTTAGAATCTGCATAGCTTTTCTCCCTGGACTGGGCTACCATGAGCCTATCGCGAATCAATTTCACTTTCTGTTCAGACTCCTTAATCAAATCTGGTCCAAACAACTGGCGGTCTCCAACTTCATCCCGCGATAACGGGGTCCTGCACCTCCTTTCGTATAAGGCTTCGAAAGGGGCCATCTTCAAACTGGACTAATAACTGTTGTTGTAGGAAAACTCTGCATATGGCAAATTGTCGTCCCAACTAGATCCATAATCTAGCGCACAAGCTCTCAGCATATCCTCCAAAATCTGATTGACTCTCTCGGTCTGTCCATCTGTCTGCGGATGAAAGGCTGTACTGAACTATAGCGTGGTACCCAAAGTTTCGTGCAACTAATTCTAGAACTTTGAGGTAAACTGAGTTCCTCTATCTGATACAATACTCCTCGGAACTCCATGCAGACATACGATCCTAATCATGTATATCTTGGCTAACTTAGCACTGGTGTAAGTGGTCTTCACTGGAATGAAATGAGCTACCTTCGTCAAACGATCGACTACAACCCAAATCGAGTCATAGCCTGAACGAGTCCTGGGCAATCCCGTGATGAAATCCATGCCTAACTTATCCCACTTCCATTCGGGTATTGGCAATGGCTATAACAATCCTGCTGGCTTCTGATGCTCTGCCTTTACTCTCTGACATACATCACAAACTGCTACATACTTCGCAATATCCTTCTTCATTCCGGTCCACCAGAAAGTATCCTTAAAATCCAAATACATCTTGGTATTTCCTGGGTGAATCGAATATGGTGAATCATGGGCCTCTTGCAGAATCAACTTCCTGATCTCCGGGTCATTAGGCACATAAACACGGTCTTCAAACCATAGGGTATCATGTTCATACTCACGAAATCCTTTTGCTTTTCCTTTGCTCATCTTCTCCTTTATAGAGGCAATCTCCTTGTCAGTCTTCTGAGCTTCTCTGATCTTATCCATCAAAGTAGACTGAATCTCCAATGCTGCTACATAGCCTCTCGGAACTATCTCTAAACATAGCTCACGAAGATCCTCGGCTAACTCCTTCGGTAACTCTCCGGTCATGAGTGTATTGACATGGCTCTTACGGCTCAATGCGTCGGCTACTACGTTAGCCTTTCTGGGGTGATAATGCAACCTCATATCATAATCCTTGATGAGTTCCAACCATCTCCTTTGCCTGAGATTCAACTCCTTCTGCGTGAAAATGTACTTCAAACTCTTGTGATCCGTGTACACCTCACAATGATTTCCTATAAGAAAATGTCTCCAAGTCTTCAATGCGTGCACTACGGCTGCTAACTCCAAATCATGTGTGGCATAATTCAACTCATGAGGTTTAAGCTGTCGTGAAGCATACGAAACAACTCTCCCCTCCTGCATAAGCACTGCTCCAAGTCCTCGACGTGAAGCGTCGCAATACACCTCGTAATCCTTGCTCTGATCTGGCAGAATCAACACTGGCGAGGTAACTAGACGTTTCTTCAACTCCTGGAAACTGGCCTCACATTCCTCAGTCCATTGGAACTTGGTATCCTTCTTCAACAACTCCGTCATGGGCTTCGCAATCTTTGAGAAATTCTCAATGAATCTCCGGTAGTATCCTGCCAGTCCAAGAAAACTCCGGATCTCTCCAACTGTTGTTGGTGCTACCCAATTGGTCACAGTAACAACTTTGGTGGGATCTACTGCTATTCCTTCTCCGGATATAACATGTCCGAGGAATCCAACTTCCTTCAACCAAAATTCACATTTGCTGAACTTGGCATATAACTGATGTTCTCTGAGCTTCTCAAGTACCAAACGCAAATGCTCCTTATGCTCCTCTTCGTTCTTCGAGTAGACCAAAATATCATCAATGAACACCACGACGAACTTATCCAGAAACTCCATAAATACCTTGTTCATCATGTTCATGAAATAGGCAGGTGCGTTAGTCAGACCAAATGACATAACAGTATACTCGTACAGCCTGTACCTGGTGGTAAAATCCCTCTTAGGTATATCCTTCTCTCGAATCTTCAACTGATGGTATCCTGATCACAGATCGATCTTGGAAAATACCTTTGCTCCTTGCAATCGGTCAAACAAATCATTGATCATCGGCAGTGGGTACTTGTTCTTGATTGTTACTGCATTCAATCCTCGATAATCAACAACCATCCTCAATGATCCGTCCTTCTTCTCCACTAGAAGTACTGGCGATCCCCAAGGCGAAGAACTTGGGCGAATATAGCCTTTATCCAGTAACTCCTTAATCTGCTTCTTAATCTCCTCCAAATCTTTTGCGGGCATCCTGTATGGTCTCTAAGATATCGGCCCTGTGCCTGGCAAAAGCTCAATCAAAAATTCAATGTCTCTATCCGATGGCATGCCTGGCAACTCTTATAGAAATACATCAGGAAAATCCTTCACCACTGGTACTTCCTCCTGCACAACTCCTGATAAGGAATTTACTTGAGTCCTCTTCGGCACATGCCGGGATACATACTTGATCCTTCTTCCTTCTGGCGTTGTAAGCAAAATTTCTTACTGGCGCATTCAATGTTCCCTCCATACTTTGATAACCAATCCATGCCTAATATCACATCCAATCCTTGTGATTCCAATACTATTAGGTCCGAGGGAAACACGTAGTTACCAATCCTTAATGGTAACCGATCACACCATAGACTAGCCATATATTCTGCTCCAGGCGAGGTTACTAACATGGGTGACCTAAGGGCTTGGGTTGGCAGTTTATACTTATCCACAAATCCCCTTGATATGTATGAATGCGATGCACCAGTATCAAAAAGAACGAGTGCAGTAAATGACTTAACCAAAAACTTACCTATTACTGCATCGGGCTGGGCTTCAACCTCCTCCACGTTAACGTGGTTCACCTGTCCTCTGTTGAAAGGGTTTGGCTTCTTCCCAGAGCTTCCATTGCCATTTCCATTCTGGGCTTCAAGACATTGATTGGCATAATGTCCAGTCTTCTGACACTTATAGCAAGTGACTTGGCTCAGGTCTCTCTTGGCTGGTGTTGAGGGATTGGTACGGTTATGGCCATTGCTTCCTCCATTCCTGTTACCATTCTTGGAACCATTATGGTTTTGTGAGCTACCACCTCCATGGGTATGCTGGAACTGTCCTCCCGATTTCGGGGTAAAACGTGGCTTCTGGCTCCAGAATTGTACTTCCCTTGTCCA
This sequence comes from Triticum aestivum, assembly GCF_018294505.1. Classification (NCBI taxonomy): domain Eukaryota; kingdom Viridiplantae; phylum Streptophyta; class Magnoliopsida; order Poales; family Poaceae; genus Triticum; species Triticum aestivum. The sequence continues at coordinate 258,843,477 of NC_057795.1, read as the reverse complement.
TACTTCCTCTTGCGGTTCTCAATCTGTTGCTGCTTCCCTTCAATCATGAGAGCTCTATCTACCAACTCCTGGTAGTTATTGAAACTTGCTACCATCAACTACATGCTCAGCTCATCATTCAGTCCTTCCAGAAACTTCTCTTGCTTAGCTGCATCCGTAGCAACGTCATCTGGGGCATAACGTGCTAGCTTACTAAACTCATCCACATACTGGCCAACTGTACGTCCTCCCTAGCATAAGTTGCGAAACTCACGCTTCTTCATGGCCATTGCTCCTGCTGAAACATGGGCAGTACGGAAAGCCTGCTGAAACTGATCCCATGTGACAGTGTCTACTGGATAGGTGGCTGTGAAATTCTCCCACCATGACGCTGCGGGTCCTTCAAGTTGATGTGCGGCAAATCGCACCTTCTCCGCATCTGTGCATCCTGCAGTGGTCAGCTCCCTGGCTGTCTTGCGAAGCCAATCATCCGCCACAATCGGCTCTGTGCTACTGGAGAACACTGGCGGATTCAGCCTAATTAAACGGGTTAAGTGATCCACAAGTGGTGGCGGTGGTGGGTTGTTGTTGTTGTTCCCCTGATTCTGATTCTGGACTAGCAACTGCGTCAATGCATTCTGCTGCTGGATCAACTGAGTGAGCTCAAGTGGGAAGGCAAATCCATTGTCATGTCTCGTAGGCATATGGGGTTTTTAGAAAATATGAGAATATAGAATAGAATGATGTCTAGAGAGAAAAACACTACCCATATGCACATGAGACAAAACCAAACAAAATCACTTCATTCAATCAAACAAGGGCATACAACGGTCTAACTATCGTTACAAAAGTCCTCGGGCTATACTATATACATGGGGGAATACTACTACTGTTATGGTGGTCAACTAGAAAAACTGCTCCGATGAAGATTCCATGATATCTGCTCCAGCTTCATCAACATAGTCATCATCACTACCATCTGGGTCCGAGTCGGTGTCATCGATGATGATGTAGTTCTCTGGACAAGTGCAATCTTCGTCTTCTCCAGTTGCGGGAAATCCCATAAACACTCTTAGCTTCTTCTTCAGATCATCATTCTTCTCTACCAGCGTTGCTATTTCCTCCTCATATCCATCGCGTGTAGACTTGAGTTCTTCCTCCAGCTCCGTAATCTTGGTCATGGCCTTCTTCAGATCCATCATGCCTGCGCACATCTGGTTCTCCTGGCGTCGAATGTGCTGGTTTAACTCCTGGATGAAAGCTGCAATTGATCTGTCCTTCCTGGTGCTGATCATCTCCCATTGCTCATCTCGGCGCCCACAAATCTGGTAGATAGTATCCTTAAGCTCCTTGTGGTAAACTTCTCCAATACGTCCCATGGTGATGTGGGCTGCCATGCTCTTTCCTAGACTCCAGGTCGGTGCATCAAAGGAAAACTCTATGGGCTCAGTGACGGGCATGAACATCCTTACTGGAACTTGAACTTGAATCATCCAGCGCTCCTCTTCAGGTAAAGTGGCATTGTAGGTCCCGGTGAAGCTTGGTACTCCGATGTTCAGGTACTTGGTAACTTCCTTCAGGTGTCGTCCAAAGGGTGTTTCTTCATCCGGTTGCGTGAACTTGTTCTTGCATCCGCCATCCTAAAAGAGAGTAGAAAAGATGAGGAGTCAGAAATGAGAAGAGAGAGTAGTGATCTAGGGCTTTAGCTTAGTGGTCGTGTCCTACAGTCAGCGTGTGCTCTGATACCATCTTGTAGCGACCAGACCTCAAACAGTCTGATCTCTGTGCATCAGTGTCATCCCTGGATCAGTAATGCTGACACGCACAGTACTTGAAGGATTTATAATAGAGTAGCAATCACACACTTATTACATCGAATGTCTCCAAAGAGAACTTATTACAATAAATATGGCTTAAGGCCATCTAATAACGATAACAGCGGAAGGCTTGGAAGATAAAGTGAGTCCATCAACTCCAACGGCATCACTGAGTATAGAACCACGACCTAAGGCACCTTACTCGTCGTCTGAAAAGTCTGCAACATGAACGTTGCAGCCCGAAACGGGTCAGCACATGGAATATGCTGGCAATGTAACACATAGAGAGTAATGAAAGAGTAAAGCTATACTACATGCATATATGGCTTGGTGGAAAAGCTCTATGGTTACAGTTTTGCGTAAAGCCAATTTTCCCTACTTCAAAGGAATAAATTTTATCTAACTATCAGGGTGGTTGTTAAACATTGAGATCGTAGACACCCTCTCAGTCCCAATTAAGCATCATCATTAAAAACCCAACAATATTAATTTAAGTAACATGATGAGATTCACATGATAATCCAAGTACTAGATACTCAAGACGTCCATAACCGGGGACACGGCTAACCATGATTAGTTTATACACTCTACAGAGGTTTGCGCACTTTTCCCCACAAGACTCGATCTCCTCCGTTGGGATTCTCGCACTACATGATGTTTGAGAAACGGATGACCGAGACATAGACTTTCAGAAGCGCTAGCACCCTACGATCGGGTAGACAGTACCAACCTACATCCCCTACATCTGGTAGTCTACCACTGTAAGAGTTCGCACAACTTAGTCAACTATGCTAGAGCCCATAGTAGCTTGTGGCTGCACACGGAAGTTTCTAGCATGAATAATCTCATGATCCCTTTGAGCCTGGGTGGCGGTCCATAAAGAAAACAGGCAATCGCTGGAATACCCAGGTGCCTCAATCCACCCAGATGTGTATTAAAGTTGCCACCTTAAATAAATCATTAATTTAACAATCTCACATCTGTCATGGATTCACTCACCCAATCCACGTCTACTGGCATAGCATGGCATAATAAGCAAACGTAGAGTAACTCCCAAGGGTTTGATAATAAAACAGGTAATAGGTACTACCTCATCTACTTCCCAAAACCCACATATTAATCAGATCCTAATAATGCAATTGTTTGAGGATTGATCTAATGCGATAAAACTGGGTAGTAAAGGGGTATGATCAAAGTGTTACTTGCCTTGTTGATGATCTGCGAAACCTAGAGATTCGAAGTAGCAAGCGGCGCACTCCGGGTACTCTATCACAAACAAACAAGCATACAATAAGTACTCATCTAATGCATAGGTAAAACTCAAATAAGAGATCTAACCAGAAAGTCCAACTTAAGAACTCCGGTTTGCAAAAAGAATCAAATCAAACGAAGCAACGAAAATCAAACTGCGAAAGAAACAAGCTTCGTTTACTAATCAGGACCTAAGTCAAATTTTACAGTAGCAAAAATTTATTTGAGTTGGTTAAACGGAAAGAGGGTTTCGAGATGTAACTCTAGGCGCTTGAATCGCCTGATTCCAATAAACGTGCGAAAAGTTATACTAGAACGAAAATCAGATCAGAAATCGCGTTCAGAAATAATCGCGGAAAATCCGATAAAAAGAAAAACTGACGGACAGGCTAACGAACGAACGTTCACTGTCTGCGAAAAAAAACGAAAATCGTTCGTTAAAACGAACGAACGAACGGGCGTTCACTAAATAACTAAACCGAAAAAAAAATCGCGGTTTTATAAAAAAAATCAGGCGGTTAACCGGCGAAAACCGGCGGCGGTGGCTACCTCGGGCGGCGGGTCGGCAGCGAGCTCCGGCGGCCTGGCGGTGGTGGCGGCAAGGGGATCCGGCGGCAGGGCTGTCAAGCGGCGGGGCGGCGGCGCTGGCGGCGGCGGCGGCGGCGGGATCCGGCGGCAGGGCGTCGGGCGGCGACGCTGGCGGCGACGGGATCCGGCAGCAGGGCGTCGGGCGGCGGGGCGTCGTTCGGCAGCGGCGGATGGCGGCGGCGGCGGGATCCGGCGGCGGGGCGTCGGGACGGCACGGCGCGGGCGACGACGGCGGCGGCGCTGGCGGCGGCGGTGCTAGGGTTCGGGGGCGGCGGCTGGGCTGGGGCGGCTCGGCGACTCAGGCTTTAAAGCCCGGCCAGGTCGGAGTCCCGGACGTACACGGCCCGGTTAGGTCGGTTCATTTTTTTTGAAACATTACACGTAGAAAAAGAATTAAAAGAAATACTAAACGGACTCCAAAAATCCCGAAATAAATTTTCCCCGGCTCCTAAAATCAAGTCGGTTTAGATGAACATTTATTTAGGGCCTAAATGCAATTTTGAAAAACGCGCATTTTTCCTAAATTCAAATAAAATAGCAATAAAAGCCAAAGTAAAATCTTATTTGATTTTATTATTAAATCCTCAATATTTCTTTATTTTGGGAAAGTCATTTTATTCCCTCTCTCATATTTTTATAATTGAAATAGTTGAAGATAAAATAAATAAAATCAAATGATCCTATTTGCAAAATTTGAGAAAACTCAAATATGAAAATAACGAAATCCCCAACTCTCTCCGTGGGTCCTTGAGTTGCGTCGAATTTCTAGGATCGAGCAAAATGCAATAAATATGATATGCAATAATGATCTATTGTATAACATTCCAAATTGAAAATTTGGGATGTTACAAAGATTCACACAAGTACGAACTGTTGAACTCCCGAAGAGGCAAAGAGCCAAGAGCAAGGTTTTATAGGAATTGTCATCCTGGTAGGAGTGTACTACAACTATAGCGAACGATGCTACTGTATGATGCCGCCACGTCACCTATATCCAAATCTGTGCCACCTTTTTTCTCAAAGAGCGTGTTGGAGCCCATGCAACAACCACACAAGTTGCACGTACACATGACACATTTACTAGTAATAAATTCTAAGGGACAAATGCCAGTATGCCACACAAGTTCATCTCCAATTCATGTGATAAATTTGTGCACGACTAGTCTACATATATTCACGGCGCTACCGTTCACAATTACCGTACTCCACTTACACGTTATAGATGGGCTACATGTCCTCCTCCAGGTTCCAGTCCCAGGTGTTCTTCATGGATGGCACGATCCATAGCGGTGGGCAACGGGAATCATTGTCGCAGCTTTCTAGTCCAGTTCCACACGATGGAGACTCATCCAAGCTGAAGCGGCATAAATCAGGTATAGCATCCCAGCATGTCGTTCATCCGGCAGTGCGCACTGAAGACACAACCATGCTTCATGAACGGCAGGCCTTCTGTGTCATGCACGGAAGGTGGTATCTGCTTCACAAGGGGGTAGCTGTCCCCGATGAAAAGGGAGTACTCTCCAAGAGTGTTCCTCGGTACCCACGTAGCATCACGGGGGTCGAACTCGGCACCGTTCATCTGGTACACGCGACATCTTATATCTGGAGACATGGTGTCGTAAATAGTCAAGGTCCATGCATAATAATGTTGTGCTCAAATATGGCGGTCAGTAATACTGTGCAGCAAATAGTACTACTCCGGTATAGAGGAAGTAAAATAACCAGCTTATTATATATAGCCACTCTTGGCTACATGGATGAGATAGTAAGACATGGAAAAACAAAAATGGTGGCAGCTAGTGGGTTCAAGTCTTCAAGGGCCTAGCTAGCTATACGTGTCTTCCAAGGTAAAAAGTACTCCTACTAGTACTCCTGAGTATACTACTAGTACAACAATGAAAGAGAAGGCGAGAGGGTTAAAAAATGGAATACCTGGGTAGATGGTGACGGTCTGATCGTGGTAGATTGTGTGACCATGTTGCACATCAGTGGTACCATGGGTAACGACTGCTAAGATAGTTGATCCCAATATGCCAAAGTCAGCTACAAGGTACCGGGTTAGACCGAATCGCGGATGTAAATGCATATCCAGGATCGGTGATCTTATTTTGATCGGGGGATGACTTGTCCCTGCAAAATAATGGAGTACCGTTAGGGATGCAAATGATGGTTTGTGGATTCCGTTTGTAATCTCCTGTACCGTAGGATGGCAACCAGATGAAACAAGTCCCCTAGCTCGTCACCGTGAAGATGTGGCCTAGATGGCACACGGCGTCTTCAAACATGTAGGGGTACAAATCTGCCGCCGCCAACATGCGCCAGTCTCTGTCGTTACTGCCTCTTGCATTGATGGGAATCGTTATGTCGAACACCGCGATGAGATAGTAATCATCATAGCCGCGTCACTTTGTCGGCGGGTACGCAATTGCTATCTTCTTCAATCTAATGTAGGCATCATCATACATATTCAAGCCCAGCCAGTCCGGAAGGCCGATCCCAATGGTGGAGAAGGGGTCTACCGGAACGGCCGCACTGCTGTGGATGTTGTGCAAAATGATAGTGGTATCCGGCCGGAGGTATGGAAGCCAATCTTCGTTGGCACTGACCCAGACCTATATATAAGACGGTGGGCAGCGGAGAAATTACGGGATGGAAATGGAATAACTAAGTACTACATGATCAAACTCCATTACTGACCTGCTCATCGGACAAAATCCGACTACCTCTCAACGTCGGCAACTCTAGCGGAGTCAACGTGCAACCATGGCCAGGGAGCGGTGGACTGTTCGAAGGATTGTCCCATAGAAGAACCTTCTTCTCGAGGACGCATGGAAGACCAACAAGCATGGCCTTTTCCCAAGCCTGTTTAAGCACCGTCTTGAAAAAGTTGGTGTAGGAAGCACCGAGTCTTGCAGCGGTGAGGACGTCGGAGTAGCGTGCGATTTCTCCCAGAGGATCGTCGTCCAAGGTCTCCCAACCCCGACGAGGAGGAGAACCGCCTGGCGAATCCATGGGAGCAGCGACAAACTGCCTTCTCTTCATTGGGAGGGGAACTGGCAAGGAGGAGATAAGAGCGTAGTAACCACAGGGCCTCGTCCCTTCCGACTGTAGATCGTTCCTTAGCGAAGGGGCGAGGCTACTATTTACTACTAGTACTATGGAACGTTATGGGATTGCATTATACTGTAAATAATAGCACTAGTAAGAAATTTTTGGCACTAGGTAGTAGTTTTTGGCGTGGATTAAGAAATTTTGGGTCTGTTTTTGCTATTTTTTGTACACGCCAACTAGTGTCAAAAAACCGTCTTACATTATGTGACGGAGGAGTACGTACTCGTACTGTAGCAGTGCTAGTACTACTTTTTCTCAACTAGTAGTGTGATGTATTGTACTTCTAGTCTAGTCTAGTACAGTGCACCACTTTTGAACTCTTGAATCTTAGGTCCAAGGAGCTATAGTTGGAAGTGGAGGGTACTACTGTTCTCTAGAACCATTGATGTACTATCAATGCAGGGAAAGTACACCTGCGTAGTGGCCTAGTGGGTACTCTCGGTGCTCTATTCAGCAGCTCCTCTCACATAGCTGGCCTACTCAGCCACTCCTCTCATGCACACACTAGCAGCCTGTTTATCAGCGACGGTTACTGCGGGGGCAGAACATTTGAGTTATTTGATACAGCGAGGCTAGGCTTTTCGCTTCAATTTGTGGAGGTGTAATGGATCTCGTCGAAATTTGTTAGTAGTTCCTTCTTTATGAATGAGATGAAGCAAAGCTTTTTCCTCCGTTTCAAAAAAAATGTCAAGAGGAATTTCTTTTATAGTAGAGTCGATAATGGAGCAAAGTCCATGCGTGCAACGCCACAAGCTACAGAGTAGTAGTAGAGCACTTTACGTACAGAGCCATATTGCATAGTTCCCAATGCCCCGCCAGGCTTTTCTGGCTCCTCGGGCTTAATTGGGAGGCGCTAGTTTAAATTTAAATATGCTACTAGCTGATGAGGAAGCTGCAAGCGAGGTGCGGCTGGGGCGAGCACACGAGCCACGGGATGCTGGGAAGGTAAACCCGTTCACGTGTCTAGGCTATCCAGTACACCCAGATTGTGGTGTCGCACGTCCGTTTGACTTCAAAACGCAAACTACCCGTGTAAAATATTGGCTCGCAGCGAAGTTACTATTTAAAAAAACGCCGCCATGCGTTCGGCCGGGATCGAACCCACAAAACGAGGTATACACTCCCATGACCACTAGTAGTACTCGTAGGAGTACAACACAACCTAGAATCGCCTTTTGTCGCTAGTAGTACGTACATTGTTCCTTACAAGAAACCCCTAATAATGCAAGAAACCACTAAAATGCCAAGAAACTACTACCACTTGCATACGTGGGAGACTTAAGATAAGACTACCTTATCAACCATTGTACATGCTCTTACCAACCAGCCCTACCAAGAAACGACTACTCTACAAAGTGTCGTTATAGGCACGTTTCAACCATGGCCTTGTTTGGATACATTTGTTGTCAATCTAACCCTGCCATCCAAACACCACTTTGGTTAGAGTTAATTCAGGGTTAGAATCTAACTCTAACCTCTGACAGGGCCCATGTCGCCCATTAAGTCAGCACCTTCTATTCGACCGGGCGTTATGACTTGTGGGACCTACTTGCCAGTCTGCACAAAAATCCCCGAGTGACCTCCTACCTCCGGCCCGTCCACCTAGTCATCCTCGGCCATGAGATGTAGCTACCGCCGCCGGCGGTGCGGAGCCCATGTTGCGGCAGCCCGGATGCCAGCTCCGTCCAGCTGCTTGTCTGCAAGGTTTCCTAGCTAGATTGGCACAGCAGCGCGGCGGCTTCCTCGCGTGCGCCACGCTAAGGCCAGCCATCTGGCTCGAGCGAAGGCCAGCGCGGCAGCTTGCTCGCTCATGAGTCACGCTCGGGCCAGCCTACCAACCCGTGCGTAGGCCAGCGCGGCGTCCGGCCCGTCTGGGGGAGCGGCGGCCAACTCGCTCATCACCAGCGCCACCGATGAACATGCATCAATATTGTTTGAAGTAATGTTCAGGAAAAAAAATGATTTGAGGGGGAATAACAGGATAGCTCTATTCTTCGAGTCACTTGGGATTTATATCTGCTGATCACTATGAGGAACTTGAAAGACGAAAGAACTAGGATTTTCCCCTCAACTACGAGGGGAGGTAAGGAACTGCCATCTAGCTCTGCACTAGATTCTCCTTCTATTTTGAGTAAGCTTGCGACACCTAAACCTGCTACTGCTTTGAATTCTGATATGTCGCATGTTATTGATGATGCCACTTCTGCTATGCATGATACTTATGATGAAACTACCTCTGTGCTTGATACTACTGTGCCATTAGGTGAATTTCTTGATGAACAACTTGCTAGGGTTAGAGAGAACAAAATTGTTGAAAACAAAATTATTGATGATAGTGATCATGAAGGTTCTCCCCCTAATTATGAATTGCCTGTTGTTCCTGAGGATTATGTTATGGATGAAGAAGCTGCTAGGGCTATTTTTGCTTGTAATGATAGATATGGTCTTAAGAAGTTATTAGCTAAATGGAAGCAGCAATCTCTTAATGCTAGAATCAAACCTGACCCTGCTCTTCCTACTTCACCTATCTGTGCTACTGATAAGGGTTATGAATTCTTTGTTGATCCATAGATAATTACTTTGGTTGAATCTGATCCTTTTTATGGCTACGAATCTGAAACTATTGTGGCACATCTTACCAAGTTAAATGATATAGCCACCCTATTTACTAATGATGAGAAGTCCTGCTATTACTATATCCTAAAGATATTTCCGTTCTCATTAAAGGATGATGCTAAAACTTGGTTTAATTCTCTTGATCCTGGTTGTGTGCGTAGTCCCCAGGATATGATTTATTACTTCACTGCTAAATATTTCCCTGCTCATAAGAAACAAGCTGCCTTGCGGGAAATATATAATTTTGTGCAAATCGAAGAAGAGAGTCTCCCACAAGCTTGGGTGAGGCTTCTCCGATTACTTAATGCTTTGCCTAATCATCATCTTAAGAAAAATGAAATACTTGATATCTTTTATAATGGACTAACCAATGCTTCCAAGGACTACTTGGATAGTTGTGCTGGTTGTGTTTTCAGGGAAAGAACAGTCGACCAAGCTAAATTATTATTGAATAATATGTTGAGCAATAAAAATAATTAGACTCTTCCTGAGCCAATTCCTGAGGCAATTCCTGAGCCAATTGAGCCAACTCCTGAGCCTATTCCTAAACCAACTCCAAAGAAGAGGGGTGTTCTATTTCTCAGTCCTGAAGATATGCAAGAGGCAAAGAAATCTATGAAAGCAAAAGGTATTAAAGCTGAAGATGTTAAGAATTTACCTCCTATTGAAGAAATACATGGTTTTAATCTACTTATTGAAGAAATACATTGTCTTGATAACCCGACACATGTAGTAAAGGTAAATTCTCTCTATAGATATGATAAAGTTGAAATCCCGGCTATTAATTTCCATTGCCCATGTTTAGATGAATCTGATGACTTTATGGCTAGACAAGAAAGTTTTAATGCTTATGTTGGTAGAGAGTTAAAGAATAATGCTTTCGAGATTGGACGCTTGAGTGATTATATGGCTAGATTTAAAGGTGAACTTAAACTCATTAGAAAATATGCTTCTATGGTTACCACTCAAGCTGAGCAAGTACTTAAAGCTTAAAGTGATTTGCTCGATGAATTAAATAATAAACATGACTTTCTTGTTAGAGTGGCTACTAGAACTGGTAGAATGACTTAGGAACCTTTGTATCCTGAAGGCCACCCTAAGAGAATCGAGCAGGACTCTCAGAGAAATAATTTAGAGGCACCTAGTTCTTCTAAAAAGAAGAAAAAGAAAAGTGATAGGACTTTGCATGCTTCTAGTGAACCTGTTGTAGACACACCTGAGAATCCCAATGATATATCTATTTCTGATGCTGAAACACAATCAGGTGATGAACATGAACCTAGTAAAAATGTTAATGATAATGTTCGTGTTGATGCTCAACCTAGCAAAAATAATGATGTAGAGATTAAACCTGCTGTTGATCTTGATAACCCACAATCAAAGAATCAACATTACGATAAGAGAGATTTTGTTTCTAGGAAGCACGGTAAAGAAAGAGAACCATGGGTTCAGAAACCCATGCCTTTTCCTCCTAAACCATCCAAGACAAAGGATGATGAGGATTTTGAGTGCTTTGCTGAAATGATTAGACCTATCTTCTTACGTATGCGCTTAACTGATATGCTTAAAGTAAATCCTTATGCTAAATATATGAAGGATACCATTACAAATAAAAGAAAGATACCGGAAGCTGAAATTTCCACCATGCTTGCTAATTACACTTTTAAGGGTGGAATACCAAAGAAACTTGGAGATCCAGGGGTACTAACTATACCATGCTCCATTAAAAGAAACTATGTTAAAACTGCCCTATGTGATATTGGAGCCGGTGTTAGTGTTATGCCTCTCTCCTTATATCGTAGACTTGAATTGAATAAGTTGACACCTACTTAAATATCTTTGCAAATGCCTGATAAATCAACTACTATACCTGTCGGTATTTGTGAGGATGTGCCTGTTGTGGTTGCAAATGTCACTATCTTAACGGACTTTGTTATTCTTGATATTCCCGAGGACGATAGTATGTCGATTATCCTTGGTAGACCTTTTTTGAATACTGCAGGGGCTGTTATTGATTGCAAAAAAGGCAATGTCACTTTTCATGTTAATGGTAATGAGCATACGGTACACTTTCCGAGGAAACAACCTCAAGTTCATAGCCTCAATTCTATTGGAGAAGTTCCAACTATCATTATTGGAGGTTTTTGAATTTTCTCTTCCCACTGTCAAGAAAAGCATGATATTCTTATTGTTAGGGATGTTCATATCCCCGTTGAGGTAACTATGTTATTCGAAATTTCTTTGGTTCCATGTTATTCGGAATGAGTTTGTTAACAAGACTTGATCAACCTTGTTAGTGGATTCATTTTGCATGATCATGATCATGGATGAACTTAGAAGGCACAACCTTCTGTACCCTCTTTTTACTTTCTGTTATTTAAGAATAATAAGCAAAAATAGTATTATCTGTCTGTTTCCCTGATTTATCATGCAATAATAAAAAATATCCCGAAAATAAAAGTGCTCCAAATGCCCTGAATATTTAGTATGATTTTTTATGGATTATTTGAGGATTTTAGGTGTGGGCACGCCCCCCCTATGTCATGGGCCCACGGTAGCCCCCTCCACTTATTCCTGCACCCACACACTCCATCTTCCCTCCAAAAAAAAACCCATCCAGCCTCAAGCACGAGTTCTAGCTCATTTTGCTGCGATTTTTGATCTCCTTGCTCAAAGCTCCATTCACAAACTGCTTTGGGAGATTGTTGTTGGTATGTGACTCCTCCATTGGTCCAATTGGTTTTTTGTTCTAGTGCTTTATTCATTGCAACTTTTTGCTGCATAGGTGACCATGTTCCTGAGCTTGCATGTCAAATGTATGAGGTCCCAAGTAATTCGAATGCATGATATAGGCTCTAGGCACTTGTGGGAGTTAGTTTCTACCAATCTTGTTTAAGTTTGATTCACTTTATTTGAAGTTACTAAAAATTTCAGAAATTTTCAGAGAATGATAAGGAGATTTTTGAGGGGCTCTTCTAGCCAGGCTCCAAGGATAAACAAGCTAAAGAGAAGGAAAAGACCAAGTATAATCTTCCTCGCGTAGCGGAAGTACGGCCGTGTGAATGGCCTTGTGATAATTTCTTGAGAGAAGCCGGGATTTATGAAGTCTTTTATTCTTTGGTTGAAAATGGGGGACTCACCGACTTCCTCCACGACCGGATCGATCAGTATCTCTTACTCACCAATACTTTCGTGCCAAAATTTTATAACTATCCTAAGAATTCACCTCCTTCAGTATCATTTCATTTATATGATGAGTTCAAGGAAATGTCATTAGGTAATTTTTGCGTTGTATGTAGAATACCCTTTGAGGGCAGTTTAGATGAACCACATCGTAAAGATGTGGATGGTTTTGTTAACACTATTATTGTAGGGGATCCGAAGAAGGGTTCTGATGCGAGAATCACTAGCTTACACTTTGCTGTTTTACGCTACTTTCCATATTTGCTAGGCGATTTTAATTGGTCGTGGAAACAGTGGAAAGTTCAGTGTTCCTGATATTATTATTCTGTTCCATGCATCGTTTGGTGATAATAGTTTTAGTATTGTTGCCGTTATTGCTAAACGGCTAAGCCTGAACCGTACAAAGGGCCCCATCTTTGGAGGTATCTATGTTGCACGCCTTGCTAAACATTTTGGACACCTATTAGGCATTATGAGAAAGAGGAGACAATGTTGCCTCTTTCCCTTTTTAGATTACAGAAGCATGGTAGTGCATGAGTTTATTGTTGACAACAAAGCTTGCTTCTGTATAACCTGAGATTTTTAATAAGAAACACAATGAGATTATTACTCTGCTGCGCCTTCTGTTGTTTGATTTAACTGCAGTAATTACCTTGTTCTGCCGGAAGCGGTGTATGCTCATCGAGGCAGGCATCCGCTCCAGAGTCTGAGCCGGAACCTCACTGGACCCTTATCGTCCATCATCTTATCAGTGGGATCCGAAGGAGATCGCTAGCCAGTGGTATCCTGATGACACTCCTCAGTACACTGGGAGAGTAGCCGCGGTCCTTGGCATTAGAACAACTTATGCCAAAAGCCTAAGCTTGGGGGAGTACGTATTCTCACCGACCTTACATTCATGTTCACACACTATTCTAGTTGTCGCTGCTCATACTCTTTCACTGTATTATCCATGCTAGTTTAATTTTCATTTTTCTACTTTTCTTCTTGTGTGTTTGATAAACCTTAAGAAAAACCAAAAAAAGTAGTTAGTTTAATTTCCATGCTTGTAGTAGTAATTAAAATGAAAACCCAAAAAGATTTCTCGTTCTTCTTTTACTTGTTAGGAGCTTTCCTGTGTAAATGGTTTTATTTTCTTTCCTTTGGGGGTCGAGAGTAGAAGACCATGTTGAAATTGTTTAGTGGCTCTCATATGCATGATTGTTGATTTAACTTAGAGCCCATGTTACTTTGTCTTCTCTCTTGAATTGAATGCTTGCAAATTCCAGCTTAGTCCAATGCATGTGCACTATTATTATTATACACATCGTTCGGTCGTGCAAGTGAAAGGCAATAATGACGATATATGATGGACTGATTGAGATGAGAGAAGCTGGTATGAACTCGACCTCTCTTGTTTTTGTAAATATGATGAGTTCACCGTTCCTGATGCAGCCTATTATGAAGTAAACATATTTGCAATGACATTTAGAGATTATAGTTGCTTATGCCATGCTTAATTAGCTATGAGTTTATAATGGTTTACCTTGCGTGCCAAAATGCTATTAAAATGGTTATTATGTGGTATGATGGGATGGTATCCTCCTTTAAATGAATCGAGTGACTCGACTTGGCACATGTTCACGCATGTAGTTGAAACAAAATCAACATAGCCTTCACGATACTTATGGCCAGGGTGGATTATATCCTACTCATGCTTGCACTTGGTGTAAATTAATTTTAATGCATGTTCTTGACTGTTGTCGCTCTCTCAGTTGGTCGCTTCCCAGTCTTTTTCTAGCCTTCACCTGTACTAAGCGGGAATACTGCTTGTGCATCCAAACTCCATAAACCCCAAAGTTATTCCAGATGAGTCCACCATACCTTGCTATATGCGGTATCTGCCTGCCGTTCCAAGTAAATTTGTATGTGCCAAACTCCAAACCTTCAAATAAAATTCTGGTTTGTATGCTCGAGCAGCTCATGTTTCAACTAGGGCTGTCTGTATCTTCCATGCTAGGTGGGTTATTCTCAAGAGGAGTGGACTCCGCTCCTCATTCACGAGAAAATGGCTGGTAACTGGGATGCCCAGTCCCATGATCAAAAGATCAAAGCAAATCAAAATAATCAAACAAAACCCCCCAGGGTTGTTGCTAGTTGGAGGCACTCGTTGTTTCGAGCAAGCCATGGATTGATGCTTGTTGGTGGTGGGGGAGTATAAATTTTTACCATTCTGTTTGGGACCCGCCTAAAATGTATGTAGCATGGAAGATATCGCCATCTCATAGTTGTTGCGTTGACAATGAAAGTATGGCGCTCAAAATGTTATTCATCTCTATTTTAAAATCGAGCTCTGGCACCTCTACAAATCCTTGCTTCGCTCTATGAAGGGCCTATCTATTTACTTTTATGTTGAGTCATCACTCCTCTTATTATAAAAGCACCCGCTGGAGAGCACACTGTCATTTGTATTCATTACTTTTAGTTTATATTGGGTATGACTTGACTGGATCTCTTTTTCCATGAATTACAATGTTTAGTTAGTCCTTGATCTTTAAAGGTGCTCTGCATTTGTGTTCTATGTTTTGTGGTCTCAGAATGGGCTAGCGAGATACCATCTTGTTATATCATATTATGATTGTTTTGAGAAAGTGTTGTCATCCGAGTTTTATTATTATTGCTCGCTAGTTGATTATGCCATTGATATGAGTAAACATGAGACCTGAGTGTTATTGTGAATGTGGTTAGTTCATGATCTTTGGTGAAAACTTGAATGCTGGCTTTACATATTTACAACAACAAGAGCAAACAGAGTTTGTAAAAGTTTTTCTTTGTCACCTTCATTTGATCAACTGAATTGCTTGAGGACAAGCAAAGGTTTAAGCTTTGGGGAGTTGATACGTCTCCAACGTATCTACTTTTCCAAACACTTTTGCCCGTGTTTTGGACTCTAACTTGCATGATTTGAATGAAACTAACCCGGACTGACGATGTTTTCAGCAGAACTGCCATGGTGTTGTTTATTGTGCAGAAAACAAAAGTTCTCGGAATGACCTAAAAATCCATGGAGATAACTTTTGGAAAATATAAAATATACTGACAAAAGAATCAAGGCCAGGGGGCCCACACCCTGTCCACGAGGGTGGGGGCGCACCCCCTCCCCCTGGGCATGCCCCCATATCTCGTGGGGCCCCTGATGCTCCGCCGACGTCAACTCCAACTCTATATATTCTGTTTCGCGGAGAAAAAAACAGAGAGAAAGTTTCATCGCGCTTTATGATACGGAGCCGCCGCCAAGCCCTAATCTCTCTCGGGAGGGCTAATCTGGAATCCGTTCGGGGCTCCGGAGAGGGGGATTCGTTGCCGTCGTCATCATCAACCATCCTCCATCACCAATTTCATGATGCTCATCGCCGTGCGTGAGTAATTCCATCGTAGGCTTGCTGGACGGTGATGGGTTGGATGAGATTTACCATGTAAGTAAGTTAGTTTTGTAAGGGTTTGATCCCTAGTATCCACTATGTTCTGAGATTGATGTTGCTATGACTTTTCTATGCTTAATGCTTGTCACTAGGGCCCGAGTGCCATGATTTCAGATCTGAACCTATTATTTTTTCATGAATATATGTGAGTTCTTGATCCTATCTTGCAAGTCTATAGTCACCTATTATGTGTCATGATCCGACAACCCCGAAGTGACAATAATCAGGATACTTCTCGGTGATGACCATAGTTTGAGGAGTTCATGTATTCACTATGTGTTAATGCTTTGGTCCGGTACTCTATTAAAAGGAGGCCTTAATATCCCTTAGTTTCCACTAGGACCCCACTGCCATAGGAGGGTAGGACAAAAGATGTCATGCAAGTTCTTTTCCATAAGCACGTATGACTATATTCGGAATACATGCCTACATTACATTGATGAACTGGAGCTAGTTCTGTGCCACCCTATGTTATAGCTATTACATGAGGAATCGCATCCAACATAATTATCCATCACTGATCCAATGCCTACGAGCTTTTCACATATTGTGCTTCGCTTATTTACTTTTCCGTTGCTACTGTTACAATTACTACAAAACTGCTATCTTTACTTTTGCCACTGTTAACGTTACTATCATACTACTTTGCTACTAAACACTTTGCTGCAGATACTAAGTTATCCAGGTGTGGTTGAATTGACAACTCAACTGCTAATACTTAAGAATATTCTTTGGCTCCCCTTGTGTCAAATCAATAAATTTGGGTTGAATACTCTACTCTCGAAAGCTGTTGCGATCCCCTATACTTGTGGGTTATCAGCCGCACTCCGATTGTATCTTGCGACGCGTCCACGTACCCCTTTTGAAAGCCCTAGAATTGCGCTGGAATAAATGCTTCCTTAGGCCACTCAGTGTGATACCTGCAGTATTGTCGAATACAGGTTTTAGTGTATGTAGTTGGAATTTTCATAACATCTTTGGCATGTTGCAGTCACTTGTTTCACTTTTTATTAACTGTTAAATTGTAATTGCTTCACCAGGTCTGCGTCTAAAAAGATAAATAGAGCTATAAAGAAAGGAATATGTTTGTGCAAGTAGACGATCGATCGGTGTCTTACCTGGAAGTTTCTCAGGTTGGGTGTAGCATATGCTGTGCTTGCTGTCGATGGTTGGTATGAACAAATCGGTGAGAGGGTGAGATATCGCGCTGTCAGCACTCACTTTGACCTCAAGTTGCTTGATCAGCTCCTGATCCGTGGGATCAAACTTGACGCCAGCCGGCAGCACCGGCCAATCCTTCTTCGACTTGCATCGGTAATTCCAGTTATATGGTACTCAATGTATGATCAATCAACTGTTTTAAGTGAATGATGAAAGATTTCGACAGATAAGTGATACTCCAAATATGAAGTCCAGAATACCCGAACACACCTCCGGGATTCATGTGTCACCTCACACGCAGTGTGTCGTCACGTCAATTCAATGTGTGGACATGATGAATATTTTTTTTTGAAACTGGACATGATGAATAATTTGACCGACGTATACTAGTACTGCTACTGTACTACTTACTAGTCGTATTTAGTGTCACAATTTATACATAGGTTTAACTAACAAGTACGCACTTGAAGCCTAATTGATATATATACTAATCGTATATATATATATATATATATATATATATATATATATCTTTGTGTGTGTGAGTGTGTGTGTGTGGCTTCTGCACAACATCTCCATCATCACTATCAGTACATCCTTCGCAGGTGAGTTAGGATGCACTTGATCCCAGGAAGGTATCTATCCTTCAAACCAGAGGAGTGCTTCAAACTAACAACAGTACATAATATCCAACAAAAGAGGGTCGTGCTACAGCAGCAGAATACATGGTTTAGTCTAGATATCAGCATGAATCAAGTTGTGCATATTTGCTGTTGGCATGAACCACATCGCCGCATGTCGGGTTTGCAAAAAGCCATCCATCGCATGGAAGATCGATGCCTTTCACACACTGAAGATTATCTGGCAACAAGCTGTGTCGACGAATCTCTGGATATCGTGATTCATGAAACCCATGGTATGATGTGTAAACACAGTCCCCCCTGGCGAATGGAAGTTGCATAGCACGGTAATCATCATCGTGATATGATCGATGATTGGTTGGATGATCGGATAATTGAGCCCAAGGAACAAGGAGTGGTTGCCGAGGCTGTAAACCCGCCTCCAGTTGAATACGCCTAGCCCAACGGAGCTGGGATCTTTCTCGAACACGAAGCAGCGATAGCCATCAATGTCACGAACTCCCCACGCATTGTACTACATTTGGTTTGATGTAATGGTTTGGTCAATTTGGTACGTGCAAATGAGCATCAAATGACGGCCGTCAGCTGAACGAGCGATAAACCACCACCCATCAGCTAGTATGATTCCAGGTCCTAGAATCATGAAGGCTAGCGCATTTGCGTCTGCTGCAACAATTCAAATTGGAGACCAAAAGGACAAAAATAAACAATCATGTTCAGAGTATGTGCGGAATTAAGATTATTATAACAATGACACATATCATAGACAGAGAATTGCAATGCCGTGGTCATAATCACACCCCAAGTTAAAAAAAATAAGCCAATGGCTTTCATATTTTAGCAATATGTGATGGTTCAAACATCATGTAACAATGAGAGGAAAACAGCTATGATAGAGCCTACTCATATTCTACCATAGCACATACTACTATTGTTCTCATATCAACTCTAAGCAATAACATGAATTGTTATAAAATCTTGGAAACGAGAATAACATATAGCAATCATGATGTTATGCTCATAATATGTATTCTAACAATCATTAGATGGCAATTGTTCTCATATCAACTCTAACAATAACATGTGTGGTCATAAAAATCTAGGAAATGAGAGGAACGTATACTCCCTCTGTCCCAAAATAACTGTCTTCAGCTTAGTACAACTTTGTACTAGAGTTATTACAAATTTGAGACACTTATTTTGGGATGGAGGGAGTAGCAATGATGTGGTTATAGACATACTATCTATTCTAAATTTGTAACAATGAAAAGGCAGTCGTATTCATAAGGTAAAGATGAGATGAGATAGAGCAATTACACGACGATAGATTCCACCAGTATAGGCAGCCAATCTGTGTGTTGACCGCGTAAACGATGCCATCATGCACAATAGCATCGGACTGAAATGTTGCCTCAACAGGATTGATGATGAGCCATAACCATGTATGGCAACCGGATTCCAGATAGACTAATCCCATGTCGAACAAGGCAATGAGCTTGTAATCCATGTAGTCTTCTGATGGTGTGGGCACTTCGCAGATTACAACTTTCAGCAAATAGAGGTCGAGCCAAAAGGTTGACGCGTCTCGTGCGTAGTAGGCCGGAGTGTCAAGCAGGCCACGAGGCTCATTGGCGGCGGTATACGATGATGGAAGGGTGATCTCTCGATGGGTGTAGATATCCACGAGACGCCATGGACTACCGGATTGGTGGATGAGGACGATCCAGTTGGCCTTCATGCCCGCCCAGTAGTGGCCGTGCATGAAGGATAGGTGGACAGGTAGTGGTAGCATGTCGAGGGGCACCACGACAACCTCCATAGGATCGTCAAGTCGGTATCTGGACCACATGCGAGGATCGAGCATCAGCAAGCAGGGTGTCTTGAAAAGAGCCGGCCGTTTGCAGATGAGTAGATGGTACAAAGACACCGAGCATGCGGCCAGACGGAGGGTGCTGAGTAGGTCCACACGATTATAGATTTGCTCCAAGAGAACATTGGGGAGGAAATTCCAATCGCGGCTCTGTGTGTTAGTCGGTTCTGCCATTGGGGTTTTCAGTGTCTGTGAGCCAGCGGGGAAGTGGATTCGGTCTGGCGAGCGAAGAAGCTTCTCCTCGTGTGGCCGAGCAGTGAGTGGGGGGATATGGTACGCGCGAGCTACCAAGGAAGATGGCGCGGGCGGGCGAGCAGTGAGCGGGGGTAAATGGTGTGCGGCCGACGATGGGGAAGAGAGGAGGAAGAAGAAGAGAGGAGGAAGAAGAGTGGAAGACGGGGAAGAAAGTGCATTAAATCTCAATTCTACTAGTACTACTACCAGGATATACTGTCCTTCGGAGTGTAAATAGTTACACCGATGACATGTGGGTCTACCACAAGTGGGACCATATGTTAGTTAATGGAGGACAGAGGTGCGTAGGCGTATTTGCGGAAGCGTGCTCTACTGGCAAACATGATGGAAGTAATGGGTAAGGCTGATTTAGTAACACCAACACGCTGGTTCAGCTTATTAATTACGTGTCCAATCTGCTGGAGCGTGTATTGTCTCTTCACTGCGAAGACTAGTTGAATAGTTCTCTCTGACCGAGATGGGGAATAATGGATCGCGAAGACTACCTTTCTACAGTATCCCTATTCCTCTACGCTCACTTCACTTGTTTTGCTCCGTACCTAGTCACTTGTTGAAATATGTAGAAAGACAAATACTCCATATTTGGGAACAGAGGGAGGCTTTTACTCCATGGGAACAGAGGGAGTATTACCATATGGAGGGAACAGAGGAAGCTTGAAATATGAACATGTCAATGGGAGGGAGTAAGCCCCATGCATGCATGCATGCAACATGCAATAGTCACACATACACATGGATACACGCAACACTCACGCACCCATGCAGCACATAGCACACGACGCAACACACACGCTCACGCTCAAGTGCTCAACCTACTCCCTACGTCCGTGAAAGACTGTACATTTAGAGATTTACACATTGACCAGGGCCTAATTAACGCCCAAAAGTAGCAGACTTATGCGTGCATGCGACCATTGAGAGAAGAAGATTAAATGAAGGCTTTTGCATGCTGTAATTAAGGATAGACATGTAGCCTATACCAACAACACAAGTTGGTGCATTAGCCAATCAATATCGATTTAGATTAAAGGCTAAACACATTGGAAGTGTAGATGTACATCATGTACTACACTCTTTGTTTTATAGTCGATGTACACTCTTTGTTAGAAGACCGGGGGAGTACACGTGCATGCACTCACATACACAGCCAGGGTGGTTCGCGCGCAAGGGTTGGACTCCTATCGCGCCTGCATAAAGTTTTGTTTAACTGGTTTCTTTGCTCTGCCAACTGACAGGTGGGACCTAGAAACCAGGTGACAATTTAACCAGTCAACAAAGTGCCACGTCGACTATGTGGCCGATCAGTAGGGTGCAATACGGTGCTCTACGATGAGCTAGTAATCGTATAATCAGCGCAAAACTATATATAGTGACTGTAAAGAGCGTATTGTTACATACGTTGACCACCAGTGTATTTTCTCGTTTCAAATTAAGCCATATTAATTGGAAAGGACGCAGTATGGACTAGTGTTGCTTTGATGTGTCCTGTCAACTCATCGAACGAGGAGAAGCTTGCTTACTACGCATCTCCCTTGCCCACGGTGTGGTGGTTCGCAGAACGAGGAGAGGGTTTTAACTACAGTGCCCTGTCCCTCTCCCTCTCCCTCGCCCTCGCCCTCGCCCTCGCCCTCGCGGTGGACGTGTAGCAGTTCAATTGGTGTTAGATTGCCCGAAGCATATTGTACTGTAGTATCATCATTGTTGGACCTTCCGAAGAGGCGAAGAGCCAAGTGCAAGGTTGTAGCGACCAGACCTCAAACAGTCTGATCTCTGTGCATCAGTGTCATCCATGGATCAGTAATGCTGACACCACGGTACTTGAAGGATTTATAACAGAGTAGCAATCACACACTTATTACATCGAATGTCTCCAAAGAGAACTTATTACAATAAATATGGCTTAAGGCCATCTAATAACGATAACAACGGAAGGCTTGGAAGATAAAGTGAGTCGATCAACTCCAACGGCATCACTTAGTATAGAACCACGATCCTAAGGCATCTTACTCATCGTCTGAAAAGTCTGCAACATGAACGTTGCAGCCCGAAACAGGTTAGCACATGGAATATGCTGGCAATGTAACACATAGAGAGTAATGAAAGAGTAAAGCTATACTACATGCATATATGGCTTGGTGGAAAAAGCTCTATGGTTACAGTTTTGCGTAAAGCCAATTTTTCCCTACTTCAAAGGTATAAATTTGATTTAACTGTCAGGGTGCTTGTTAAGCATTGAGAGCGTAGACACCCTCTCAATCCCAATTAAGCATCATCATTAAAACCCAACAATATTAATTTAAGTAACATGATGAGATTCATATGACAATCCAAGTACTAGATACTCAAAACGTCCATAACTGGGGACACGGCTAACCATGATTAGTTTATACACTCTACAGAGGTTTGCGCACTTTTCCCCGTTGGGATTCTCGCACTACATGATGTTTGAGAAACGGATGACCGAGACATAGACTTTCAGAAGCGCTAGCACCCTACGATCGGGTAGACAGTACCAACCTACATCCCCTACATCTACTAGTCTACCACTGTAAGAGTTCGCACAACTTAGTCACTATGCTAGAGCCCATAGTAGCTTGTGGCTGCACACGGAAGTTTCTAGCATGAATAATCTCATGATCCCTTTGAGCCTGGGTGTCGGTCCATAAAGAAAATAGGCAATCGCTGGAATACCCAGGTGCCTCAATCCACCCAGATGTGTATTAAAGTTGCCACCTTAAATAAACCATTAATTTAACAATTTTCACATCTGTCATGGATTCACTCACCCAATCCACGTCTACTGGCATAGCATGGCATAATAAGCAAACGTAGAGTAACTCCCAAGGGTTTGATAATAAAACAGGTAATAGGTACTACCTCATCTACTTCCGAAAACCCACATATTAATCAGATCCTAATCATGCAATTGTTTGAGGATTGATCTAATGCGATAAAACTGGGCATTAAAGGGGTATGATCAAAGTGTTACTTGCCTTGCTGATGATCCGCAAAACCTAGAGATTCGAAGTAGCAAGTGATGCACTCCGGGTACTGTATCGCAAACAAACAAGCATACAATAAGTACTCATCTAATGCACAGGTAGAACTCAAATAAGAGATCTAACCAGAAAGTCCAACTTAAGAACTCCGGTTTGCAAAAAGAATCAAATCAAACGAAGCAACAAAAATCAAACGGCGAAAGAAACAAGCTTCGTTTACTAATCTGGACCTAAGTCAAATTTTACAGTAGCAAAAACTTGTTTGAGTTGGTTAAATGGAAAGAGGGTTCCGAGACGAAACTCTAGGCGCTTGAATCGCCTGATTCCGATAAACGTGCGAAAAGTTATACTAGAACGAAAATCGGATCAGAAATCGCGAACAGAAATAATCGCAGAAAATCCGATAAAAAGAAAAACTGACGAACAGGCTAATGAACGAAAGTTTGGTGTCTGCGAAAAAAACCGAAAATCATTTGTTAAAGCGATCGAATGAACGGGCGTTCGCTAAATAACTAAACCGGGAAAAAAATAAAAAAAACTGATCTAATAAAAAAACAACCACGGTTTTATAAAAAAACGGGCGGTTAACCGGCGAAAACCGGCGGCGGCGGCGGCTACCTCGG